>NC_029772.3:90582443-90597323 GCF_000817695.3 Arachis duranensis | reverse complement strand
TTTATTAATTTGTTTTTGGCCGTTCATCATTATATTACATAAATTCTATTATATTACTTAAAAGTATTTATTAAATTTATTAAGAGTAAAGTATCGTTTTTGTCCCAATGTTTGGAGTAAGTCCCAAAGTTGTCTCTAACGATTCAATCGTCCTATTTAAGTCTCTAATGTTTCAAAACTGACTCAATGTTGTCCTACGGTTAGGGATCCGTTAACAGAATTAACGGCGGGACAAAATTGAGACGATTTTAAAATATTAGGGACTTTAAATAGGACAAAAACATTGGGGACAAAAATGATACATAGAAATAAATTTTAATTTAATTTTATCTTTCAATTAATATTAATTTTTTACTGTACATAGTATTCAATTATTTTTTAATTATATCTAAATAAATTACACTTAATCACATTACTTTCATTTTAAATAATTTTTTTTATAATTTTAAAGAATTTTGATAAATTAGAGACAAAAGATATAATTTATATTTTATTGTATATATTTTTTTCCTTTTCTGTAAGTTTATATACTAGTCATTCTACAAACATTTCATGATAACTAAAAATTTTTAAGAGTAAAATTAAAAGTATTAATTTATTTAAAATGAAAATAATATGATTAAGGGTAATTTACTTAGATGTGATTAAAAAATTAATTGAATACTATGTATAGTAAAAATTTGATATTATTGAAGAATAAAATTAAAATTTATTTCTATGTATCATTTTTGTCCTCAATGCTTTCGTCCTATTTAAGTCCCTAACATTTCAAAATCGTCTCAATTTTGTCCCATCGTCAATTCTGTTAACGGATCCCTAACGGTAGGACAACATTGAGTCAGTTTTGAAACATTAGGGACTTAAATAAGACGATTGAAACGTTAGGGAACACTTTGGGACTTACTCCAAACGTTGAGGGCAAAAACGATATTTTACTATATTCTTTATTTGTCTATTAAATAATTATGCTATGGCTGTCATCGTGGCAGAAATTCCTGTTGTCGCAGATTGTGAGTTTGCCATGGGTATGGAATTCAGTTATAGGGAAGCTGTTATTAGGGCGATGAAAGATTATACTATCCAAAGTGGTGTAGACTAACGGGTGTATGAGTCGGAGCCGCTGACATTTTATGCCAAGTGTACGCAATATAGGTCAGGTAGTGATTGACTTATCAGGGTTAGCATGATGAGCAGGAAGTATTGTTGGGTTATAAGGAGGTATAATGGTAGTCACACCTGTACAAGAGCCACCATTTCTCATGATCATTCGAAACTGGATTCGAACACAATTGTAGAAGCAATAAAGTCGTTGGTTGAGGTTGACCATTCGTTAAAGGTAAAATCAGTTATTGCAAAAGTGCAATCGAAGTTCAACTACACCGTTAGTTATCGGAAAGCATGGTTGGCTAAGCAAAAGGCAGTAGAAAAAATATCTGGAGATTGGGAAGTATCGTACGAAGCGTTACCTATATGGTTTGAGCCCATGTGTCATAAGAAGCAATCAGTTGTCGTACATTTTGAGACTATGCCTGTATATCGAGGCGATGACTTGGTGAGTGATATTCGGGTATTGCATCAAGTCTTTTGGAGTTATTACCCCTGCATTAGAGCATTCAGACATTGTAAGCCAGTTGTGCAGGTAGATGAGACTCACTTGTACGGAAAGTATAAGGGTTGTCTGTTAGTGGTAGTTTCACAGGATGGCAACAACAATATCGTTCCAATTGCATTTGCTATTGTGGAGGGAGAGACTTCTGATGCGTGGCACTTTTTTCTTAGTACACTACAAAAAAAAGGCCTATGGTCACGGTAAAAAACCATGACCATAGCTAGTGAAAAGGGTGACCATAGATCTATGGTCACGGTTTTGGACCTATGGTCACGGTTTTTTACCGTGGCCTATTCTGCCGTGGCCATAGGTCTATGGTCACGGTTTTTTTTACCTATGGTCACGGTTTCTATGGTCACAGTTATAATTTTCAAATTCCGACACTTTAGGCCACGGTTTTTAACCGTGACCATAGGGAAATCTATGGTCACGCATAAAAACCGTGACCATAGCCATATCTATGGTCACGGTTTTGGCCATGACCATAGCCTCTATGGTCACCCTTTGTTAAAACCGTGACCATAGCCTTATCTATGGTCACGGTTTTGGCCGTGAGCATAGCCTCTATGGTCACCCTTCCTCAAAACCGTGACCATAGCCTTATGTATGGTCACGGTTTTGGCCGTGACCATAGAGCCTATGGTCACCCCTACGCAAAACCGTGACCATAGCCATATCTATGGTCACGGTTTTGGCCGTGACCATAGCCTCTATGGTCACCCTTACTCAAAACCGTGACCATAGCCATATCTATGGTCACGGTTTTGGCCGTGAGCATAGCCTCTATGGTCACCCTTTGTTAAAACCGTGACCATAGCCTTATCTATGGTCACGGTTTTGGCCGTGAGCATAGCCTCTATGGTCACCCTTACGCAAAACCGTGACCATAGCCTTATCTATGGTCACGGTTTTGGCCGTGACCATAGGTTATCTATGGTCACCCTATTTTAAAACGGTGACCATAGCCTGTTTTGTTTTATGAGCTTTTTAATTTTTTTTTAAAGCATAATCACATCTCAAATTAATGATAATCACAAAATAAATCTAAGAACAAGAAATGTAAATCATAAAACTTTCATTATAAACTAGATATGTTTAGTTTTTAGTCTAAATAACATAAATCAAAATAGAGTATAATGTATCCAATTACATGTAATACCGAGTAAAGTCTCTTTTCAAAAAGTACGAAACACATAAGAAAAATTACATTTAGATAACTAAAGTGTGAGACCCATCCCATGTGATATTTGTATAGAACATATTTTCTTCACATCATGTCTTCCTGCTAGCAAAAGAAATAAACATGTTAAAACAGAGAAAAATTGCTTATGATAATGCAATACATATGTAGCAAACTTTAATAAGTGAGTTAACTTAAAAATTTCAACTACTAAACAGCAAGGAGTATTTGCTAGGATTTTGATGAGCCACATAACAAGAAAATCTTAGCCAAAACTTATACATACATGTCCCTCTTTATGTAAACAACAAAGTCCAATTGATATAAACCTACCTATAACACAAGCGACAAACCTAAATAATAATTGTTGAAAAAAAATTCTAAATTATATGCGGTACCAAACTTGTTAGCCTTCAACTTGTTAAACAAAAAATGCTTATTTGCTTTACTGTAGCGCATCATTCAACGGTTAAATATTGCATGCACTTAGCCCATCTTAAGAATTTTTTCTTGTGAGTGGTGAGGGATCAATAAAGAGGAACTAAATTAATAAAGATGAGCACAAGATATAAAAAGTAAAACAACTAAAGTTTAGAACCAAAAATATAACGGTTTAGCCAATCAGCACAGTAAGTACCAAAACCATACTATTAATTTAACTACTTATTTTGAACAGCACTTACTTCGAAATCCTTTGATACATGGTTCGATCCAAGTGAAGGAGGAATGCTTCGCCGCGCATCATTTGGTGCACTACTCGCATCAGGTGGAGATTGTTGGGCGGCTTCTATCATTACTTGCACTTGTTCTGCACTCATACCAGGATTGACTTGTTGCAACAACATTTTAATCAAGTTTGTTAAACCATCCAACTTGGAAGTTAAGTTAGTTTGATTTTTCTCCATAGTTGAAACCACTTCAGTATGTTGTTGTTGCATTTGTCGGATCTGCTTATCCTTTTTAAGAGAGGATTTTGTGACTGATCGACCATAGAAACGAACTCTACCATGTCTTTCCTTTCCAAAAACTGTTTGAACTGCATCATCATCACTGTATCCTGCTTGTTTCAAATTTTGAATATGATCCTATTACACACAAGTAGGACCAAAATAAGTTCATGCACCCAAATGCTTCAAAATAAAAAAATAACTAACACATTTCTGGTTTGGTGTACTTTTCTAAGAAACTAGACAACTCACAATCGTCTCTTGTGTTCCTGAATCAGTCTCTCCTTTTTTGTTTGTACGAGTTACAACAAACATCTCAGCTTGCGATGGATCTTCGTTGTCCTCTTTCTTTGCACGCTACAGAGAAACCACTAACATGTTACTAACTTAGACACTTTTCATAACATGAAAGATGCAAAAATACTTAAATGCACAGCACCAAAAAATACCAATTCAGCCCGTACTAACTCAAAACTAACTGGACCCATTCGATGATTCCATTTTTGCTTGGATCTGTTTTCACGATTTATGTCAGAAATAACCTACATTTTATTGCAATGTAAAAATACATAGAGTTAGTTAAATACATGATACCATCATTACAGCCAAGAAAGTTGTGAAAATAACTTACTTTGCTGATATCAAGCCTCCAAAATTGAACTAATTTTCGAAAATGCAGTTCAGGTATAGTCATTGGACGATTTTTCATCATCTCTCTGAATGAGCTGTATGGTGTATAGTGACATTTTTTTATGCGTTTCTTAAATTGCTTCCATGCTTCTCCGATGGTATCTATCACCCAAGGCTCAGCATCACTAGGGATGTTATATTTGGACTACGAAGAAACAACGAATTATGTTATTTTACCATACATGCTAAGCCTATTTGTGAACAATTTAAAAAGGAGAATGATCTACTCACCTTTGCATAATCCAACATTGAAGTTTTAGTCTCACTTGACACAGCTTGCCAACTAGTATATAATAACGTGACCAAATTAGAGTTTCTTGCAAGTGTACCTAAGAATCAACTAAACAATTGAACTTGTGTCTTTGTTGGGCCTATAGGTCTGTCGTTGCACCGTGTTAACTCTATCTGTGTCTCCATAGCATCAATATGCTTGAGTTGGGTGGGACCACGAGCTTTTTTCCTTTTAGTACCTATTTCGAATATCACTACTAGAGAATATTAACAAGAATACTAATCTAATGAACTAATGAATAAAAGAGTAGACTAAATAAAAAAATTATGTTGCTGTCTATCACTATTTACTATTGAAACTAGGGACAAAAGCATTACCGTGTTGACTGTCACTACTATCCCCAACACTTGGATTGTGATCATCATTATCATATTCATATTCTTCATCGTTTTCGTCCAATGATATCCCATATTTTTTGAAGAATTCATCCAAAGTCATAGCTGGGATAAAAGACTCAATCTTATGTTCTTCTTCGTTGGCATCTTTTTCATTCGATTTCTTCATCAACATCTTCTTATTGGTTGGCTTCTTGCTTTGACCATTAGCGTCATTGGTATTCATCTTGGTTTTATCATCTTCCACCTTTGATTTCTTCATTGGCACCTTCTTCCTAGATAGCTTCTTCCCACTTTGACCCTCAAAGTCATTGGCTTTCATCTTGACTAGATGATTTTCTTCATTGCAGTTCTTTGTTGGCATATTGATTTGATCCTCACGGTCTTTCATGTTTGTTATCTTCTTGGTTGCCATTTTGCTTTGACCTTCATCGTCAACTCTTGTCAGCTTCTTTTTCAGCATCTTGCCCTTTTTCATTGTCTCATGTTTACTACTATCCCCACATGCAGCTAAAACATGTTCTCTTTTGATTTGAAATTGTTTTAGCAATGCATAAGCACTCGTGAATTAAATTTTTCCTGAATTTTTTACTGGACTCCTCATCTTCAAGGGACTTCTTTGTAACTCTATTTGTGATAGGGTCCTTAACCTTTTTCTTTTGGGATTTCCTTCATTGTTCATCCTGTATTAAAAAAATGTCAAATAAAGCATAAACATAATTAAATTGCATGAAGAGAGAAAAATAAAGCATCAAAACGTTTACCTTAAGAAGGAAGAATATGCGATTGTTTTAGCCATAGTTATACGAATTAAGAGAATTAGGATTTTCTATGTGTTTTGTTTTATTTTTATTGAGTGATTGCAATTGTAACTATGATGTTTCTTGTTATGATTATTTGGCATGAGTAAAATTTGTCATTGTTGTTCATAGTTTAGCACGCTCGTTTTTTTTATATTAGAATTTCCGGATCTATTTATATATTTTAACTAGTAACTATTCTAATAAAAACTAGTTATTTAATATTTTTACACATATAAATTATTTTATATTTATTTTAAAAAAAATTTCATAAAATTTTTAAATATTATCTATTAAATATAATTCAAATAAAACTTAACTCAAGCGTTAGGGTGTTTCATTTATCCACCTCCTCGGCATGTCAAAATCTAAACATTTACTTTTTAGTGAATATCTTGCCTTCCGGTTATTCCTTCTTCTCTCACTTTATTCTTTTTGATACTTCTCTTTTCACTTGTGTTAGCATTTTCTTTTCTTGACTAGGTTGAGCTAAATTTTTCTGATAATATCTTCAAAATCTAGTGGAAAACAAGGTTAGAGACAGATTCATTCTCTTTCTCATCATGACCCTCATAACTATTTATCCCTCCGTTCACGGTAGCTTCCTTGAATTGGTCATGTTGAACATGTACTTATCTCTTTATCTCATCAGTTGCATGCCTCTCTTTTTTTTTGTATTTTTATTCATTGTTTTAAATACTGATTCTTCTTCAAAGCACTTTTTTTACGAAGATTTTAAAGAGTTTTCTATTTATATCTAATATAACCGTATTAAAAATCGATGGCATCCATGTTGTGTCAACTATAACTCTGACCGAATTAAAATGAAATTTTTTTTAATACTACAATTTCATTCATTTACTGTCGGTCACCGTCATCCACCAATATTGACTACATTAATATTGGTTATCCGGACTTTTTAATATAAAATTGTTGTATTGATTAAAAAAGAAATGAACTCATTTGTTGAACCCAAACCTGTGTGCTATATACTATATAAGTGTTAATGCAGGCTATGCTAGACTAGAGCATTAAGAAGATAAGCATCAAGAGATTAATGGCTGCACCGAACCTTATCATCAGCAACACCTATATAAATAGAAGTCATCAATTAATTTAATTAAAGACTCGCCCCTTACATACCACACATAAATTTTCTCTCCTCAATTCTCAATTATATATATGATGATCCAACCACTTGTATTATTGATTTATTGCGTTGCACTTGCATGCACCTCTTCATCATGTGCCAAACTACTACATATTAATATATTATTATTGTGCGCAGAGTGCCCACTAATACATGGCGAGGAGATGGATCTTCTCCAACGAAAAAAATTATTGAGAAGAGAATAAAATACAATTTTTTATTTTTTATTTTTTATGTGAGACTAAAATTAAATAAAAAAAAATTAGATTAAACATTAGACAATTTCTAATTTTTTTATTATTGGAGAGAATCCACTCTACATATTCCATACCGTGTTATATAAAAATGTTTTTTACAATTAGTTATTATATTTTTTATATAAATATTAATAATAAATTTTTAAAAAATTTGACTAAAAAGTAAAAATTAAAAAATAATTAATATTTTTGAATTAATTTTAGTCACTAATCTTAATATATATTAGGAAAAGTCTAAGGACCAGCAACTTTATTGAATTTTAGCCAGCTCGTAACCAGCAGAGAAAGATGAATCATTAGATGAAATCTCACATCAATCTCACACCATTAAATTATCATTTGATGACTACCAATCACAAAAGTTACTGCCCCTAACATTGCTCTATATATTATGGAAAAGTATAGGGTACCAACATATTATCTGCCAACTTCTGCCAACTCTTATTTATATTTGTGTTTCATGGAAGTGTGTTCGTAGATGTGTCTAATAATTAATATATTTTAAATACATATATAAAGAGACACATCCATAAAATATATTTATAAAGACACTTCTATTAAACACAGTTATAAAAAAGACATTTTTATTAGACACATCCACAAACACACTCCCATGAAACATAATTATAAATAGAGTTGGCAGAAGTTGGCAGATATGCTGTTGGTAACGTAGTGAAACCGATATATTATATCCCCACTCTTAATCGAACCCAGATTAGAAGATTTCCGGCCTAACATGCATCTTACTCTTTTTGAAATGCAAATTAAATCATCAGATCAATATATAATCAAGCTTAATTAATTAATTCGACATATTTTGCCTCTAATCCATCTGCTCCCTCTAGGTTTTATTTATCACAGCATGCATGGATGGACTCGTGTATTTAATTGCAGTTGTCTCACAACATGACTCTTCCCTCAGTGAAGGACACTTGAAAGTTGCAAGTTTAGTACTGATAAAGTATGAGTGAATGAATGACAGCATCAGAGAAAGACAAAATAAAATTTCAAATTTATGCGTATACGATCCATTGAGCCGGGATAACATCGTCATTTCTCATTAAATACATATCATTATAGTGTTCAAATAACATACATAGCTTCAAACAATAAATTAAAACGCATGCATATGGACATGAAATGAAGTCCGATCCCACTTTAATTTATTGCGGCGATGTTTAAGTACAACTGAATTATCTTACTCAAGGAAATCCATCCACTTTATATTGTTTTAATTTATTATCTTTTTCTTTTTCAAATTAAATTTATCATCATAAACTATGCTCAAACAAATCTTATTATCAATTACTTCTCTAAAATTAAAGGAATTTATTAAAATATCGAAAAAGTGAAAAATCACAATGCAATTATACATGTTTTAATTTCTTTAGCATAGTAGAATAAGTATCACCGTATATGACATTAATTATGCAATTGAAGATACGTGTGTGTATATATAAGGCAAATCTGAATAATTCAAGATGTGTATATAATTTATATGATTTATAAGGAAACAAATTAAAAATCTAGATAACATATTCACATCATATAATTATGAAAGAAAACGACTAAAGCGGGAATACTTGACTCCTTTATAGATGCGAGTAATTTATGGCAAGTAGCAATCTTTGGTCACTTTCAATCTTTCATTACGTCTTTGCGTCGGTTGTGCATGTACGTGAACCCACCACTAGATTATATATATTGCACACATTATTATTGGATTATTTAACCAATTAACAATACAAGTTTTTAAAGGTATTTTATTAATAAAAATTAAATTAAATTAAAAATAAGTCACTAATAAAAGTTTCTCCTTCAACTAACCTTAACTACTATGAACAACGTTCCAACAAACCATTTATGAACTCAAATAGAAATTAATTGCTACTATGTAATACTATATAGGCAGTGAAATCAGACCATATAGTATATATGTGGCTACAATTGCTTCTTAAGTGTATAGAAAACTGTACCGCCTTTCTAATTAACTTCGTCCCACATGCGTGTGCATGTGTGTGTATATATGGCCATGTTCGTGTTGTACTAAGCAAATTAAAGTAATTAAAGATAGAAAACCAACCTTCCAACTAACCAATTTTCATAGCAGAAAGAAAATATACTATGAGGAGTGCTAGGGGATAACAACTTTCGCAATTTGTAGCCATCAAGTAGCTATCAATAATATTTTTAATGGTGTGAGATTTCATCTAATGGTGTGAAATTATTCACTTTTCTTTTACTGGTTACATGCTAGCCAGAATTTAATAAAGTTGCTGGCCTCTTAGATTTTTTCATATAGCATTGCTAAATTTGAAAAAGCAATACCACAGTACCACACTACCTTTCATTAAAGATTAAGCCTAAGCCATATATGTACGTAGTTGTCTCAAAGAAATACAGCAGCATGGTCATCAATATTTAAAAAAAAAATTACATGATATGTATAAAATAAACCGAAAAATAAAGAGAACAGGTATGGTATTACTTCTGACAAAATGAATTAAGTGCGTCACTATTAGCTACAAGAAACAAGATAGGGATCCATTGAGATTCAAATCATAATATATAAGTTGGTATAGAAGCTAGCTAGTAAGTTAGATGCAGTACAATATAATAATGAATAATAATAATAAAGGAACTCGGTTAGGTGATGGTTGAGATTATTAATTTCGATCCATATTACTACTATGTATGTTCTAAGAAAAAGGAAAAAAAGAAATCCCACGTTACTCGTGGACATTTCTCTACCATGAGTATCAAATCAAATCAACCACTATAATAATCAAGTAAACAGAGAGTATAGTACTTGTATGTATAGCACACACGCGTGCATATTCACTAGATTCATTCAATTCATAACGATGGAGTTAAGAATGGCGAGAGGGGAAACATCTTTGAGGATCTCAGCAATTGTGATGTTGGTTCTAACTGCTTGTTTAGTTGCTTTTGACACTCAAACAAAGGTTATCATGCTGAGTATTGAGAAGAAAGCTACCTACAAAGACATGAAAGCTCTCAGGTAATTAATTAACACCTTCATCTTCTGATCTTCCATTCTTTCTATCTATGTCTGTTTGTTCTGCAATTTCCCTGTTTTTAACTTATTATTATTAGGATGTTGGTGTATGTAACATCTGCGGCTGCTGGTTATAACGTGCTTCGGTTATGCAAACACACCACTACTGTCTCTTGTTCAGAAAAAATCAATAAAGGGTCTAATATATACATGGCTTGGATCTTGTTCTTATTGGATCAGGTAGAGTTTATTCAATTGAAGAGGAGTAGTAGTAGTAAATTACATGAAAATGATATTTATTAAGGTGAAAACTCACGTGCAGGTGAAGTTAATACCTGAGAGTCGTTAGATAATTTGACTAAATTTTTATCTAATAACTTTCAGATATTAACTTCACGTAAAGTCGATTTCACTTGAATTTTCATTATTTATTAATCGATAATATTAGAAAGGCAAAAGACAGTCAAAATTTATTTTATTTAATATTTATTAATTATTGTTAAAATTAATAAATATTAAATAAAATAAATTTTAATAATTTTTTATTAATTTTTTTGTTATCAAATATTTTTTATTAATTAGAACAAAAATGTGAAACAGATGGCAGTGTATGTGACATTCGGTACAAACTGTGCAACACTAGAAGGTTCGATGCTAGCATTAACAGGATCAGAGGCGTTACAGTGGCTCAAGGTATGTAACAGGTTCACAAGATTCTGCGACCAAATAGGAGCGGCTGTGTTGTGTGGCTACGCTGCGTCGATTCTGATGGCTCTGATATCAACCGTCTCTGCCTACAAAGTCATGAGGATGTACTCACCGCAACGGTTTCTCAGCTTGAAGATCAGATGACTATTTTCGTCATTTACTCTGCCATTATTATGTTATTAACTTATTATTACTCTTTGTTTCGTGTCATGTTCATAAATAATTAACACCGCCAAATGCAAATTGTTGCAATGTCAGTGGGGTTTTGCTTCTGTTCTGCCCCCTTCTAGAGTGTTGAACAACTCTTTATTAAGTGAAATTATAATTATACGAAAATTATTAAATTATTATTAAAATTTATTATTTTTTATTATTATTTTTAATTATTAATCGAATTCTTTTAGTTTAATAATCCAACAATATACTTTAACTCATATTTTTAAATATTAATGACTAATTAATAAAAAATAATAAATTCGATCAATTTCTTATATTTCTCTAATTATATTAGAATTTAGATTTTGGCTTCACTTCGGGTGTGAGAAACTGTTATAACATGAATATCCATCATTTAATAAGTCATGATTCTTTCAACCATTCAAAACAATTTGGGTGGCTCAAATTTTTAAAAGTCGGCGGCTTGAAATTTGTATGGTCGACTCAATTTTAATGAGGTTGGAAAAAAGACAAATTTATACATGCATAAATAGGATCGTATGGTATGAGGGACAAGACAATCACAGTAAAAACAAAATATACTTATACTCTCATAAATAATATATATGTGCATGAAATAATAAATATATTATTAAAAAATAGATATAGAATCTCTATTTGGTAATGCTAGAAAAAAATACTTGTTTTATTAATAAATATAAAATAAAATAAATTATGACTAATTTTGGTTAATTCTTTTTAGTTACTAAATATTCTATCGATTTTATTTTTTTATTTATTTTACAACATTTTTTTTATCTATTCTTCTGTTAAAGTAATATTTTAAAATTTTTTTTTTTTACGATGGTATCTTCCAATTTGATAGTTCAAAGACTGTCGTGGATCCAAACTCTATTTAAGGGTCTAATTAATTGAGTGTTATATGTACAAGGTAAAATTCGAACTTTCAGTACTTATTTAATTTAAGCAGACAAATGAGATAAGCACTCAATCAACTTAATTTCATTTTCAGATAAAAACCTTATGATTTGTTATTACTAGATACCAATTAATTCAATACATAGTGTTGAGTTAAGAAATTAACTAAATTAATTAGTGATGACAAACATTATTTTTGGGCAAAATAAATAATTAGTGTTGATCAATCTTAATGGCATATTACTAATTATTTATTTCATATTACAGGCCAACAAAATATCAAGCAGCCCAAATGGTATGAAAATGATATAGCAAGGCTGATGGATAAGTAATCAAGCACAGCCCAAGAGAATCAAAGCCAAAGGATCCAATGGGCCAAACGGGTGGCTTAATGAAAACCGGATCCAAGCCCGTATCCATCCCACAAAGCTTCTCATACAAGATTGAAGCTTTCATTCCCTCTCACTTGCTCTCACCGTAGCAACGTACACTTCTCTAATCAAGTCAAATCATAGTATCAGAAAAGTAAGAAAGAGAAAGAGAGAAAAAGCTTCATCCATAAGCTAGTGATCAAAGAAGCAAGAGAGAGAAAGAGTGAAGCTTGAAGCACAGAAGCTAAAACAGTAAATCCAAGCTAAATCAAGCTTAAGAAAGGTAATCCATCTCATCTAGCATGCATCAGATCTTCATCCCTTCTTCCCAAATCTCTGCACTATCCGAAAATGGCATTCAAGAAAAAGTTGATCTCTGTTCTTCACTGCTACAAATCAACGGTCACAATAGATTCTTGGGGACCAAGTTGCATCTCTATGGTTCAGATTTGGTTGACCATTGGAAAGCAATTTCGGTTACTCCTTCATGGCTTTCGGTCAAGTTGGAAAAGTCAGAAGGAAAGGTTATACTTTGATGATTAAGAAGAAAAAGTGAGCCAGTGGGTTAGTGAAGCTCAAGGCTCAAGATGTTGACCTTGGAAGAAGAACCAAGGAACATGCAAGGAGATAAAAAGAAGCTTGTTGTTCATTCTGAAGCAAGGAGAGATAACCAGAGAACTTGAGGTGTTTGTTTTGAGAGAGCTCCTTGAAGAAGTTCAACTAACTGGACAGTGTAACCTAATCAAAGGTGCATTCCGCCAGTATGAAGAACTGAATCAGAGGCTTGCTAATCTGGTTTTTCACATAGCATAGAGGCTGTTGATGTAGTCAATCTCCTTCATGTTTTACTGCTTGTAATGTATTTTTCTAAGCTTATCTTTCTGTAATTTCTTGAGAGAAAAGGCATTGTGAGAAAGCTTGAGAAAAAGCCAAGAATTGAAAAAAAAGCTGAGAGATACACTTTAGAGAAAAGCCTAGAGTTATTTTCAGATTTCTTTAGGTTAGCTAAGTGTCTTGTATCTTGTACCTGTTTGGTATCCCTTTCTTAGTTGGGTTAGCACTAAGAGTGAATAGTTGAGTGTTAGCATAGCCAATGTCAAGTTAGGTTAGAACTTGAGTGTGAAATTGGTGTATGTAATACTGTTAACTATAGTGAAATTCTTCCATAGTTGTGGAGGAGACTGGATGTAGGTTGCATAGCACAAAGCAACCGAACCAGGATATATGCTGGTGTTAGCTTTTTCTTCTCTGTCATGTTCTGTTTTCTGATATTCATGAGACAAAAATAATTTGTCTCATAAATTTCCGCTGCTGAGTTCAAACAGAATCAGATTTGTAACTTTGCTCTAAAAGGGCTGAAAACAGCAAACCAAAGGAAGGCATAGATTCAACCCCCCCTTCTCTAAGCCTACCATAACCTTCAATTGGTATCAGGAGCTAAGGTCTCAAGAATCAAGCTTAACCGCTTGGAGCAAAGATCCAATGGCGAATAACTTGGGCACAACCACAGTTGGTGTTATGTTATTGGTTATTGTATATATGTGAATAGTGTGAATATCTTGCTTTTTGCTTTAATTGCTAGTTGTAGAATTTTGCTTCTCTTGTTTTCTATTAGCTTTTGTTTTTACTTTCTCTTGCTACTATGAATTCTCACTTCAGCTATGAGTGTGATTACAACTATGTTGTAGGAAGTAGAGATTACAATGGAGTGATGTATCAAGGATGGGACAACCAAAGGTGGGAGGAGCCATATGCATATGATCAATCTTCATGGCAACAACCTCCACCAATGCACTATGAAGAAGAGCCATTCTATGATGCATACCAATCCAATGGCTATGGTGAATCTCCTTGTGATTTTCAAGAACCACCACCATATGCCTATGAGTCATATCCTCAACATGAACTTCAACCACACTCACAAGCCTATTTTCAACAAACACCTCCATATGACCATGATCCTTACCCACCATACAAACCTCCTTTTGAACCATATGAGCCATACATGGAACCACAATTCCAAGATTACTACTCCCAAGAACCACCTCAATACACACCACCACCTTACCAAGAAGAACCACCTTCCTATAATGAACCCTTCCCCCAAAATGAGGAACCCTTCCACCCACCCCAACCTCTAATGGATGAAACCCTTGGTGTTCTTGTTCAAGGACAAGAAGAGATGAAAAGGGATGTGCAAAATTTTATGGCCGCCTTGGATGCGGTAACAAATCAATTAGCCTCCCAATGCTTGAACACTCAAGGAACTCACATGGCTACATGTGGAGAATCAAATGAAGAGCATAGCATGAAGGAGAGATTGGAAACTCCGGTGGGAAATGAGGGAAGTTGCTTTGTATTGGAACAATTGGAGGAAGCTTTAATTGTTGAAGACAAGGAAGAAGTGGTAGAAGACTTAGGAGATGC
>NC_029772.3:90581084-90581760 GCF_000817695.3 Arachis duranensis | reverse complement strand
TTTTGGTAGCTGTTTGGAGGTTTGGAATGCTTAGAATGGTGCAAAAACATAGGAAAATTTTGAAAAAAACAGAGCACCATCCACGCGTACGCGCACTGCGTGCGTACGCGTGCATCAAGCATTTTGGACCATCCACGCGAGCGCGCCATGCACGCGTATGCGTGGATTGAGAAGTTCCACCTTCCATACCTTGACCCGAGAGTTAGGCCTGCACTGTGCGGAAATTGGGCCTGAGGCACAAACCTATTTGCGCACTTGCGCACATGACGCGTATGCGCCACTCTCGAAATAAGCCATCGACGCGCGCGCGCCATGCGTGCGTACGCGTGGATGCCCTTTCTTCCATCCATTTCTTTTCTTCTCCTCTTTCCATTTCTTTTCCTTCTCCTTTCTTCTTCCCTCCTCCAATCCCTCATCCAACACTTCCTAACACCATGGATAACCATTTATTTTAGTTAGTTAATTAGTTAGTTAATTAGTTAGTTAGTTAGTTTGTTAGTTCGTTTTAGTTAGTTTTCATTTCATTTTCTCCTTTTTTATTATAAGTGTTGGATTATTGACTTTGTTTACTATGCATTGCTTCCCCCTTATTGCTTAAATGCTAATTTAGCATTAATGTTTTTAGATAATCTTTGTTGGATCCTATGATTGAGGTTATATTTTGCTACTTGGTCTT
>NC_029772.3:90580126-90580962 GCF_000817695.3 Arachis duranensis | reverse complement strand
TTGGCCACCATGTGATTTGAGCCTTATTTTGTGATTAGGCAACCTCTTGATGATGGATGATGATGTGCATTTACCTTAATGCATGGTATTTCATGATCATCGCATCCATATGTGTTTAGCTTGAATGCTTCCATGCTTCTTTAATGCTTGTTTTACCTTATAAGTTCACTTAAAGCATCTCAAGCACACTAGAATGAGTAAAGTGCATGCCTCTTTTGTGACATAACTTTTAGGCTAATGTGTGTTCTAAACCGCGCAATTTAGAATTCACACACCTTGTCATCAATGTCACACTAATTCACTCACTCAATTCTAGTGATTTACCTCACTCCAACAAAGTATGCTTCCTTGATTTTGTATTGTCTCATCTTATGGTGTTATATTTTTGTTTTTCATGAACAATGCACCACAAGCACACATGGAAGCGGAAGAAAGAACACGTAGCAATCCGGAGAGTCGCCGTACCCCCTTGCTCATCTTTGAGTGCACCGAGGACGGTGCAAATTTTTAAGTGTGGGGAGGTCGTCCGACCGGTCGGCAATTTTAGGTGACAAGTTTCTAATCCCAACACTTTTGCATTTCATTCTAGGATTTTAGGATTCTTACTTGCATTTTCCTATTTTTGCATATATATACACAATAAGCTTAGTCAAAATAATAAAAATTTTCAAGATTTCTATCTATAGGGCACCTCAATTGATTTGAGTGAAAACTTTTCATAGAACTTGCTTGAATTATATATCTTGTGGATCATATTTTTGAGCTAAGAACACAAGCAAGTGAGACTTGAGCCTAATGGTGTGGTTACATCTTATAACCACTTATTTTCCTTCTTG
>NC_029772.3:90571103-90579955 GCF_000817695.3 Arachis duranensis | reverse complement strand
CTTGGGACATTGGGTGAATAAAAGGGTAGTTTTGTATTTTTATTGAAAATGTTGGGAATTGGGTACATGCTCATGTATTGATCAAATGTATAGACCTTATGTATTGATGCTCTTATAGAAAGAAAAAAAATGAGAAAAACAAAAGAAAAAGAAAAGAAAAATAATATGGAAAAGAAAAAAATAGAAAAAGAAAGAAAAAGAAGAAAAAGAAAGTAATAAAAAGGGGACAAAATGCCCCAAAGCAAGGTCCAATAAAACTCAATGCATATGTGTTGTGAAATGAAAAGAAATTGCATGAGTATGTGAAAAAGTAAGGAATGGGTAGTTAGGTTAGAACTTAATTGTATAGGATGTCATAGGCTAGGTGGGAAGTTTAAGCTTATCAAAGATTCAAATTCCAAGCTCACTTAACCAAATATGCATCCAACCTTAACCCTAGCCCCATTACAACCTATGAAAAGACCTCATGATATATGTATGCATGCATGAAATATTTGTTGATTGTTAGAAGAAAAACAAATCTTAGAAAGCATGATTAGGAGAGAATTGAGTGAATCAACCCCTAAACACTTGAGCGAATAGAGTGCAAACACTACCGGTGAGGGTTTGATGCTCAATTACATGTTTCCACCTATGATCATCTCTTCTCATGCAAGTTTGTAAAAATATTTAATAACTCAATTCAATTGTGGATTAGACTTGTTAGTCCTTAGCCCTTGAGCATATATGCTTCTTGGGAATTAATTTATTTTGACCAAGCAATTGCATTCATTTAGATAGTTGCATATAGTTAGATTGCATTTAGCTAGTTTCCATTGAATAAATGACATGCCCTTTACTTCATTCTTGGTTTAAGCATGGGGACATGCTTGGTTTAAGTGTGGGGAGGTTGACAAACCCCATTTGTACGGTTTATCTTGTATTGATTTTAGGGAATTTTATGACCTTTTACCCACATTTATTCAATGAAATAGCATAGTTTTGTGATTGTCTCCTAATTTGTGCTTAGATGTGGAAACATGCTTTCTAGACCTTAAATTAGCTAAATTCAATTCACCTTTGATTCCACTAGATGCCTTGATATGTTTGCTAGTGATTTCAGATTGAAAAGGCTAGGAATGGATCAAAGGAGTGAAGAGGAAAGTATGCAAAGTGGAGAAATCATGAAAAGTCAAAGAAGTTGAACTTGCCCATGGACGCGCGCGCGCACTTGGCGCTCGCGCGCACCTGCGAATCACCCCATGGACGCGTACGCGTGCTGTGCGCGTACGCGTCGGTGCCGTTTTATGATTTTTTTAATGAAAACGTGGCCAACGAATTCTGAAGGGTTGTGGGGCCCAATTGCAACCAACTTTGGCGCCAAAGATGCTATTTAAAGCCAAGGATTGAAGAGCAAAGGAGGGAGATCACACATTAGTTCATTTTCACACATTAGGATTAGTTTAGAAGTAGTTTTTAGAGAGAGAAGCTCTCACTTCTCTCTAGAATTAGGATTAGGATTAGGATTAGTTCTTAGATCTAGGTTTTAATCATTGCCTTCTTCTACTTCTACATTTCAATTCCTTGTTGTTAGATTCATTCTTCTTCCATTCCTTTGTTGTAATTTCCTTTATGTTGTTCTTACATTTTGTTGTGGATCTAGTATTGATTCTTCTACATTCTTCCAATTCAATAAGAGGTAATCCATAATAATTGTTCTTCTTTGCTTTTTTATTGTTGATCTCTTGTTTTTGTAGTTATAGATTCCTTTAATTCTTGCATTTAATAATGTTTACTTCTATTGCACTCTATGTGTTTGTTGAAATGTCTCTTTTAGTTTTAGTGTAGATTTTGTTCCTCTTGGCCTAGGTAGAGTAATTAGTAACTCTTGAGTTATCTAATTCCTTTGTTGATTGATAATTGGAGAGATTGCTAATTGATTTGAATGCCTCTAAAGCTAGTCTTTCCTTTAGGAGTTGATTAGGATTTGAGGAATCAAATTGATTCATCCACTTGACTTTCCTCCATGGTTAGAGGTTAACTAAGTGGTAGCAATGAACAATTCTCATCACAATTGAGAAGGATAACTAGGATAGGACTTCTAGTTCTCATATCTTGCCAAGGAGCAAAGGTCCAATAGCGAACAACTTAGGCACAACCACGGTTGCCTACACTCTAACTGAAGGCCAGTTAAACAATAGGCCTCCCTTCTTCAACGGGAAGAACTATGCCTATTGGAAAGAGAGGATGAGGATCTTCATCCAATCTATTGACTACAACATATGGAAGATTGTTGTGAGCGGTTCCAAGATCCCAACAAAAACAAGTGCTGATGGAGTGGTGACTCCAAAAGAAGAAGCTGAATGGAATGAAGATGATAAGAAGAAGATAGAGCTGAATGCTAAAGCAATCAACCTTCTTCACTGTGCTATCAGCTTTGAAGAGTACCGGAAGTTGTCTAGATGCAAGACAGCCAAAGAAATCTGGAAAAAACTCTAGGTTACACACGAAGGCACTAAACAGGTCAAAGAAACGAGGATTGATATGCTGTGAAAAGAGTACAAGATGTTTAATATGAAGGATGGAGAAAGTATTGATGAAGTGTTTGAGAGATTCTCAATCATAATCAACAACCTTGATGCTATGGGTACAAATTACTCAGAACAAACCCTAGTGAGAAAACTTCTTAGAAGCCTCACAAAAGAATGGGAAACCACTGCCACTGTCCGTGCCGAGAGCAACAACCTAAGCCTAATAACCTATGATGAGCTGAGAGGAAAACTCCTTGCCTATGAAGCCACACACACAAACACAGACTCAAAGAGAAAGGGAATAGCCCTTAAGTCACAAATAGAACCGAAAGAGAGTGAGTTAAGTGATGGTATTTCAGATGACGAGCTTTTGTTTTTTGCTAGGAGATTTAGAAGGATGTTGAAGAGCAAAGGCAAATACAAGGGCTCAAGTTCAAAGGAGCACAAGATAGACTTGAGTAAGGTGACATGTCATCATTGCAAGGAGGCTGGACACTTCAAGTCAAACTGTCCAAAGCTCAAAAAGGAGGACAAAGGAAAGAAGGAAAGGAAGAGAGTACTCATGGCAGCTTGGGAGAATCTTGAGAATGACTCAAATGAAGAAGAAGAATCTGAAGGAGATGACAAGGACTGTTTCATGGCTGGAAACAACAATCTCGATGAGGTAAACTATTATGATTTGACCATTGAGGACTTGCATGCTATTATTGATGATCTTACCTCAAACACCTCAAAACTGCTTGACAAATACAATAAATGCAGATCTGAAAGAGATGTGTTAAGAGCTGAAGATGAGTTTTTAAAAGAAAAAGTGAAGGAAACTGAATGTGCTTTAGACATCATTGAAGAAAACAGATTTCTAAAATCTGAACTTGAAAAATTAAAAGGAAAGCACATTGTGGATCCCTCACATGAGTTAATTGCTGAAAATGAAAGATTAAATGACAAAATTAAATGGCTGAATGGTGACTTAGCAAAATTTGCTCAAGGTTCTAGTAACTAGGACAAATTACTTGCAAGTCAAAGACCGTTGTTTGAAAAATCTGGTTTAGGCTACATAGCCAAGGAAGATGCTATTTCCAACACCTCCTCTATGAAATTTGTGGCCTCTTCATCAAATACTAAATCCATACCAAACAAATCAGGTATCGGATATGTTTCAACTTGTGAAGAAAATTCTGATGAAGAATACACAAATGAAGCGGAAATTTCACCAAAAACTGGTCCAAGTTCAAACCGGCCAGGTTTGGGATATATTTCGAAAAATGAGGCTGCTTTTAAGAAACCAATTTTCTATAACAAAACCTCATTTTCGAAAAATCAAAAGAGTTCAAAAAATTCTGGTGAAAACAGTTTTGTAAAGAGGAACAATTATAACAAAAATTGATTTGTTAAAGGAAATGTGTCTCCCCAAAAAACCAAAAAATTTCAACCTTTTAATCACTTCAAGCAATTTAACTCACCTAAGTTTCAGCGACACACGCCAGAAAATCATTGTGTTAATTACAAAAAATTTGGTCACTCATATGCACAATGCTTCATCGAAAAGAAAGTTGTAGGAAACAAGGTCTACAATGTTGTTTGTGATTTCAATGCACTTGGGCAACCAAGATGGATTAACTTCAAAGGATCCAAATTAATTTGGATACCTAAGGCTACCTGAAACTCATCATGCAGATTTGCCTAGCATCCAAGAACAAAAAGGACATGTGGTACATGGATAGTGGATGTTCAAAGCACATGACTGGAAGGTCAACCTACTTCATCAAACTAAATAAGTATGACGGAGGTTTTGTGACCTTTGGAGATGATGGCAAAGGTAAAATCATTGCAGTTGGAAAAGTAGGTAATGAGCAATCTACTTTCATTGATGATGTGCTTCTGGTTTGTGGTTTAAAGCACAATCTTTTGAGTATTAGCCAACTGTGTGATTTAGGATACTTAATTGTTTTCAAAAGACTTGAATGCTGTGTTATTAATGAAAAAACAAATGAAGTGATGTTTGTTGCCAAGCGTTTCAATAATATGTATGGACTTACTCTTGATGAACTAAAAGATCAAAATGTAGCTTGTCTTCACTCAAAAGAATCTGAAAAGTGGTTATGACACAAGAGATTGGGCCATGCAAGTATGTTTCAAATAAACAAACTTGTAAAGAAAGAATTAGTAAAAGTCTTCCTTTGATAAAGTTTGACAAAGACATCACTTGTGATGCTTGCCAAATGGGAAAACAAACAAAAAGTTCTTTTAAACCAAAGGAAGACATCTCTACTAAAAGACCACTTGAGTTGCTACACATTGATTTATTTGGTCCAACAAGAACTCAAAGCCTAGGTGGTAAACATTATGGTTTAGTAATTGTGGATGACTACACTAGGTTTGGAACTTCTCTTGTCCAAGCACACCACAACAAAATGGTGTTGCGAAAAGAAGAAATAAAAGCATTCAAGAAATGACAAGTGCTATGCTTTGTGAGAGCAATGTTCCAAAATTCCTTTGGGCTAAAGCGGTTAACACAGCTTACCACATTTTGGATAGAACAATCATAAGGAAATTTTTGAAAAAAACCCCTTATGAACTTTGGAAAGGCTACCCACCAAACTTAGATTACTTGCACATCTTTGGATGCAAATGTTTTGTTCTAAATAACAAAGAAAATTTGGGAAAATTTGATCCAAAGGCTTATGAGTGCTTATTTGTAGGATATTCCACAACTAGTAAAGCATACAGGGTTTATCATCAAGATGTTAGAATTATTGAAGAGTCCATACATGTTACATTCTGTGATACTAACTTGGTGCAAAGCATTTTAGAAGATGGTGATGCAGGAAATTAAGCTCAAAAGGAGGATGAAACTGCTCAGTATCATGGAAAAGAAAATTCTGGACAAGCTGAACCAGAAACTGCAACTGCTAAAAATCCAACAAGAGACAATTCCATTTTGTCTCATGAATCTAAAGGAAATCCTAAAATTAGTAGTTCCCTGAATCCCTTGGTGACTGAATCTGCCTCTAAGTCTACCAAACCTCATGAATGGAGATTCTTGAAGAATTATCCTGAGGAATTTGTCATTGGGGACGTCTCTCATGGAGTGCAAACTAGGTCTTCCACTAGAAAGGCAAATGAAAGTTCAAACATTGCCCTTCTTTCACAAACAGAGCCTCAAAACGTCAAGGAAGCACTTAATGATCCCTCTTGGGTTAAAGCTATGGAGGATGAGCTTCTTGAGTTTGAAAAGAACCAAGTGTGGACTTTGGTTCCAAGACCAAGTGAAAAGAAAGTGACCGGCACCAAGTGGATATTTCGGAACAAGTTAGGAGAAGATGGTAGCATTGCAAGAAACAAGGCAAGACTAGTGGCACAAGGATATGACCAAGAAGAAGGAATCGACTTTGATGAATCTTTTGCCCCTGTTGCCCGAATGGAAGCCATAAGACTTCTCTTAGCCTATGCTGCATTTTGTGGTTTTAAACTATACCAAATGGATGTGAAATGTGCTTTTTTAAATGGTGTGATAGATAGAGAGGTATATGTGGAGCAGCCCCCTGGTTTTGAAAATAAAGAGCTTTCTAATCATGTTTTTAAATTGTCTAAAGCTCTCTATGGTTTAAGACAAGCTCCTAGAGCTTGGTATGAGAGACTTAGCTCTTTTCTTTCGAAAAATGGTTTTCAAAGAGGTACCACTGATACAACTCTATTTATCAAGAACTCTAATGATTCTTTTATTTTAGTCCAAATATATGTTGATGACATTATTTTTGGATCAGCAAATGAATCCCTTTGTACTGATTTTGGAAAGCTCATGACAAGCGAATTTGACATGAGTATGATGGGTGAACTTAATTTTTTCCTTCGGCTGCAAATTAAACAAACTGAAAATGGTATTTTCATTCATCAAGAAAAGTATGCCAAGGAATTAGTTAAGAAATTTGGTATGGAAAATGCCAAACCTATGGGAACTCCCATGCACTCGAATTCTAAATTAGATAAGGGAGAAAATGAGAAAGATGTTGATGAGACTAGGTATAGAGGAATGATTGGTTCTCTTATGTACTTAACCTCCTCTAGACCAGATATTGTGCAAAGTGTTGGATTGTGTTCTAGGTTCCAATCCAAACCTAAGGAGTCACATCTTTCTGCAGTTAAAAGGATCATTAGATATATTCATGGCACATCCAACTTTGGTCTTTGGTATCCTAAGATTGATGATTTTTCTGTAGTTGGTTATTGTGATGCAGACTTTGCTGGTGACAGAGTTGATAGAAGGAGCACTTCTGGTTTATGTTGCTTCCTTGGAAAGTCCTTAAATGTTTGGTCAAGTAAGAAGCAACCAACAGTGGCCTTATCCACTGCAGAAGCTGAGTATATAGCTGCTTCTTCTTGTTGTTCTCAACTTTTATGGTTAAAAACACAGCTTGCTGATTACAAAATAAATGCTGAAAATATTCCCTTAATGTGTGATAATATGAGTGCCATCAATATTTCTAAAAATCCAGTTTTGCACTCTAGGACTAAGCATATTGAAGTGAAATTTCACTCAATAAGAGAACATGTCCAAAAGGGGGATATTTGCATTCAATTTGCTAAATCAGAAGAGCAATTAGCAGATATTTTTACTAAACCATTAGCTGAGGATAGATTCTGCATGCTTAGGACTTGTCTAGGAATTTTGAGTTATAATTCTTTATTTGAAAAGTGCTGATGTGTTTGCTGGAGAATTTTGTCTCATAAACAGGTATGAGACAATTCTGGACAGATGATGAATGTTTCCTTCAAGTCAGCGTGTTCTGGACTTATTGCAAATGAAAAATCAATCTGGGCCAACCTTAATTCAGATCTGGGTAGTCCTATGTGTTTTATTAATTCAAACCACATCTGGGCCCAATGTGAATGTTACATTCTTACTTGTGTGTTTAAGTTTTCATTAAAAAAAAAATTTTTTGGCCGGAAAGTTTTTTTTTTTTGGCAACCTTAATTTTTTGACTTTGGTCCAAAAGGAGTTTCAATTTAATGCTGATTGTCTTTCAAATTTTAAAAATTAATTTTTGAAAATCAAATAAAATCCTTTCCTTTATGATGTCATGTCTTGTCAAGTCTTTTCAAATGGTGATGCAGTTGCATGGTTTTGGAAAATTGCTTTTGGGTACGGTTACCAACACTCCCTCTCTTCCCTCCATAACTTCTCCACACACTCTTCGGTTTCTTCCCACTCACTTTATCTTCAATCCTTCGGTTTCTTTCCTCTCATACCACTATCTCTCTTTCATCAAAGGCATCATTTTAACCAAAATGAGGAAGAAAGTCATTACAAAAAGGGCTCCTTGTGAGAAAATTTACAAACCACCCTCAAAGCCTTCCACTCGCTCTCAAGACCGAACCTTTACCCCTTCTCCTTCTCCTCCTACCTATAGATTCAAATCTGCCATGAATAATGATTTTTTTGAGGGAGTCATCCAGTATCGTACCCTATGCTCGTCATTTCTTGCTGATCTGCCATCTTTGAAAAGAAAAGGTTTTCCTTTTGTTGACAACTTAATTTTTCTGGACTGGAATCACCTTTTTGACATCAAAAAACCTGTTTATCCATTGTTGGTCAAAGAGTTTTATGCCAACATGACTTATCATGAAGGCACTGCTCATTCGTATGTCAAGGGCCGAGATATCATTCTAAACAATGAGACCATCAGTGAAGCTTTGAAGTATACTAATGTTGGGCCTTGTGCATACACGTCAGTTAAGTGGGATGAAGGAGTTGGTGTTTCATACAATGATGTCCTGGCTAGTATTTGTGAACATGTTTCCTTAATAGATGGCATTACACCCACACAGAAAGCCCTAGGATATGAACGTGCTCAGTTGCACCGAATGGTCAACCACATTATACTTCCTCAAAGTGGTTCATATCAAAGGGTTTCATACACTGACACTCTTGTTTTATATGCCATTCTCACCAAAACTGAAATTTCATTTGCATATTTGATGGTTAGATACATGTTTGATTCTGTTAGAAGTGAAAAGGACAAAGCTCTACCTTATGGCATGTTTCTAACTTGTATTTTTGAGTATTTTGGTGTTGACTTGACCAATGAGAAATATGAAAATAGACATTCATATCTAAAGGGAGGTGGTTCAGTGAAAAAGCAAAAAGGACCAACTCGGTCTAAGAGAGTGGTTCTAGATGATGATGATGAAGAGTACATCCCAGATGACTCTCCTCCTCCTTCCACTGAGGGTACTTCCATTTCCACTGGGAAGAAATCCACTCTGCTGAATGTAGTCAGGGATGTTGCTCAAGAGTTTGTCTCCCAATCAAATCACTTTATTGCCATGAGCAAGGAGCAA
>NC_029772.3:90542525-90569532 GCF_000817695.3 Arachis duranensis | reverse complement strand
TTCAACTAACTGGACAGTGTAACCTAATCAAATGTGCATTCTGCCAGTATGAAGAACTGAATCAGAGGCTTGCTAATCTGGTTTTTCACATAGCACAGAGGCTGTTGATGTAGTCAATCTCCTTCATGTTTTACTGCTTGTAATGTATTTTTCTAAGCTTATCTTTCTGTAATTTCTTGAGAGAAAAGGCATTGTGAGAAAGCTTGAGAAAAAGCCAAGTGTTGAAAAAAGCTGAGAGATACATTTTAGAGAAAAGCCTAGAGTTATTTTCAGATTTCTTTAGGTTAGCTAAGTGTCTTGTATCTTGTACCTGTTTGGTATCCCTTTCTTAGTTGGGTTAGCACTAAAAGTGAATAGTTAGGTGTTAGCATAGCCATTGTCAAGTTAGGTTAGAACTTGAGTGTGAAATTGGTGTATGTAATACTTTTAACTATAGTGGAAATTCTCCAATTGTTGTGGAGGAGACTGGACGTAGGTTGCATAGCACAAGGCAACCGAACCAGGATATATGCTGGTGTTAGCTTTTCTCTTCTCTGCTGTGTTCCATAGCACAAAGCAACCGAACCAGGATATATGCTGGTGTTAGCTTTTTCTTCTCTGTCATGTTCTGTTTTCTGATATTCATGAGACAAAAATAATTTGTCTCATAAATTTCCGCTGCTGAGTTCAAACAGAATCAGATTTGTAACTTTGCTCTAAAAGGGCTGAAAACAGCAAACCAAAGGAAGGCATAGATTCAACCCCCCTTCTCTAAGCCTACCATAACCTTCACATAGCTTAGTTACAATTTTGACGAGACTTTTGGAATTTTGGCTCTTCTCGCCTCGGCAACTTGTCAATCTTACATTTTAATCTTGGAACAGGTTGAGTTTATGCAATGGAGTTATTAGTTGGTTTTTTTTGTTCAAATAAATTGGACAGTTTTTCAATTTTGGGGATTATATCACAAATTTACACATATTTTTTTTGTACATTGAAGGCCCTAAGGTCAGGAACAAAATAAAAAACAAAATAAATTAACGAAAAAAAAACCCCACTTCTATCAGCAAATAAAATAAGAGTGGTCTCTTTGGGAAGATGATCCCAAGTAGCATGCTCTTTGTTTTGATTTAGTAGCAAATTTGCAATGCCATCAGCTAATTGATTAGCCTCTCTATATATGTGTTGTATGGGCACTTGCCAATTTCTATTGAGAAGCTCTTTGATTCTTCTAATCGGGCGAGTTAGTGTTGGGTGGCGTTTTGGAGGGTTCTCCATCAAATTCACAGCTGCTTGGGAGTCTGTTTCTAACTCAATCCTTCTAAATCCTTTCTTCCATGCTATCTCCAGTCCCTCTCGTATTGCTGCAACCTCCGCTTCTATTGCCTTTGCATAAGTCAGACGTCTAGCATACCCATAAACCCAATCACTATCTGCATTTCTGAAAATTCCAGCACAGCTGGCTTACCCAGGATTACCTCTCGAGGCCCCATCTGTATTTAGCTTGATCCAACCCTCTTGAAGTGGTTTCCAAGAAACTGCCAGAAATTTTTCATACTGATTGTTCTCTAATCTTCTTCTGGCATCTCTGATTTCTCTGCTAAGCTCCTTATTTTCATCTCTTTGATTCTTAAGGGGGTGTTTATATTGGAATGTATATATTCATTCTTAAATTTTCAAATAAGCCAAACAGCCGTGACAAAAACGTCTTTCTATTCTATATCATCATCAAACCCCATATCCATAGTCATGTTAGCAATAATCCACTCTTTCAAATCAAGATTATAAAACATACCAATATTCTGCGATTTCACCAGGCAATTCTACACTGGCGATGACATGGGACAATCTCGAATAACATGAAAAGGAGTCTCAATATCATTGTCACAACTCATGCAGTTGGGATTGTTTCCTCTACCCCATATTGCAGTTCTGGAAGCTGTTAGTTGGTCAAGGAAGGATTACATTTAGGGGGTTTTGGCCTTTTGGGTCAAATAGACAAATACATGAGGTTTTTTGGGTCATAGCATCACATGACACATAGAGTCACAAGTGTAATCGTGTAAAGAACCCATAGAACATGTTTGGGGAACAAAAAGACCAAAGAGTTAGAGAGATGACCAAAAGTACTTGTACTTAGGCCCAACAAGACCCAAACAAAAGCAGGCCCAACATTTTTTCATTTGTTCAAAATACAATTAAAAATAGCTCTGCATTTTTACCAAAAGAAAAAGCTCTGCATTAATATTCTTTTTCAATTTCATTTTTTTAAATATTTATTTAAATAAAACATAATATTTATTTTTTATTTCACAGCGCAAACAATTTATTTTTAAATAACAGAGAAATTAAAAATTATTTTTCATTATAGGCCACCGCCTTTCAATTCTGATATAGAATAATTTGATGGAAAAATCTAGGGGCCATCAGTTTTATTGAATTTTGGCCAGTATGTAACCAGCAGAAAAAAGTGAGCCATATCACACCAATCTCACACCATCAAATCATCATTGATGACTAGTTGATGACTAACAATCACAAAAATTGTTGACTCCCTAATATTGCTCTAATTTGATATTTGAAGATGAAATGGAAAGAATTTGCATTGTCAACCACCAACTCTCTTAAAAGGTTCATCTCTTTTAAACGTTAAGCTTTAATTTTGATTGGACAGAGATGGCAAGAAGATCAAGATGCATGGATGAAACTAGTGATGGTGGAAGGAATAGGATGATGTATTGCATCGAAAAATGATATTGGGCCATAACAATTTTTTATTTTTTGGTCATTAATTAATTATTAATATTTAAAAATATAAAATAAAATAAATTAAACTAAAAAAATTAAATTAATAATTAATTAATAACTAAAAATAATAAATTATGATGCTCCTAACATTTCTCGTTTTGCATCCCACCAAAAAGCATAGTAGATCTGACCGAAAATATATAAACCATTAACCATATCTTCAAAGGAAACGAAATCATTAATAAAGAAAAGGAAAACACAAAATTCATGGAACTTAAAAGATGACATATATTTATAATGCAAAGTTATCTCCACACGAAGAAACCACTTTAATTTGCCATGGCTCGCTTTATTACTTCTACTTATTGGATGTAGCTCTCTTTTTACTTTTTAGTGTTTACTCCAACTTACGCCACACCTTTGTTTATTTTGTGATGAAAAAGCAAAGGGTTGTGAATTGTGATTTAGCTTTTTAGTATTCAATACGTGTTAAATTGTTTCGCTGTATTTTGACCGATGAATACCCTCTAGATTCTAAATCTTTTAAACCACTTTGGAGTGAAAATGCCACACCCCCAGTATGGTGTTGCAGTAATGAGAACATTATCCTCAGCTATTTCTTCCCATTTTATATGGTCTACGCTATTTGGACATAAAATTTAAACTCCCATCCTGTTTCTTCAGTTTCTAAATTTATATATGTTTGTACTAATTGAATTTAAAACAGTGAACTTTGAATGAGTCAAACATGCCTAATCTATTGATGTAGCCTCTTATATATAATTAAATATTTATATATATTCCTTTACTTTGGAGTAAGATACAACGAATTAAATAAAGACAAACTACAAATATAAGATCCATAATTAATTCGCTCTAAAATCGTTCACTTCCATAAATATTTTAATAAGAACAATGTTAGGGAATAAAAAAGGTATTAGTCAAAAATCAGTTAAATACTTTTGGGTGAATCTAAAATCTCTACAAGTTAATATATATAGATGTTTCTTCTCCTAAATATCAGAATATTTCTTTTTCATACTAAATGGATGTTCTTTTATATATTTTTTAAATTTTTTTGTATTGCAAATGTGAATGTCTCTATTTTTTTAAGAATTTCATATTTTTTTAAATTTTATAGATATTTAATTATTTTTGCTAAAATATAACTGGATATTTCTTTTGTTAAGTATTAGGATATTTTTTTTCATATTAAATGAATGTTTTTTTTTTTATAATTCATGGCATGCCCGCATTGTCCAGTATAGATTATGACATCTCCTTCGTCCATATCATCTTCGTAGCCACCAAAAGGAATAACACTCGTTGCAATTGGCTCATCGTTGGAGCTCATGGAAGCTGTCAGGTAATCAATGCCAGCCTGGATCTGACCGTGCAATCCAAGGGCACACAATTCCATTCGAAAGAGGAACACGTCGCCAACATATCCTCTCCTCCTCGACGGCGACAACAGCTCTCTTCTCGACAGCTCTTTTCTCCTCCTGGACACGCTTCTCTTCCTCGATGGTGTAGAGAACGCGGATCGAGTCGTAGATCATTCTCGTTCGCCTCACGGAAATGAAGCTGTTCGTGAAGGTTGAGTTTGGAGACTCTCACTAGCTCCTTCTTCTTGCTCACGCGCTTCGAAGGAGCCACAACGGTCAACGATGAAGATGGCGGAACGGGAACCAAGGCGTCTGAATCCGCTTCGGGCGTTGCCTCAGTCGGTGACGAAGTCGAAAGTGGATTTCGTGTTGAAGCAGTTGTCTTGGATGCGCTTGTTGAGGACGTCGCGGAAAGCATAGAAGTCGCTGGTGCTTCCAGCAACATTGGTGAGAGAGAGGTGTGTGTGTGATTGTTAGAGGTGAGTA
Organism: Arachis duranensis; assembly: GCF_000817695.3. NCBI lineage: Eukaryota > Viridiplantae > Streptophyta > Magnoliopsida > Fabales > Fabaceae > Arachis > Arachis duranensis. The sequence goes on along the minus strand of NC_029772.3, from coordinate 90,564,934 downwards.
GGTTAATATGAGAGAGAAAATGGAGGTTTTTATAGGTTTTAATTAGATTTACTTAATCAATTTTAAATTTTTTAAATTTTGAATTTAAAAAATTTAAAATTAATAATTAATATAAATTAATGTGATTTTGTTTAGTTTTTTGCTGCTAACGTCTTAATTTCATATACTTTTTCTTTTAATAATAATATTAATATAATTTTAATATAATTTTCTCTTAATAATAACATAATCATATATTAAGAAAAAAAAAACACTACTACAACAATAATACATATCTTTGTTATCTATTATATTCTCTTAATGGAGAGAAAATAAATACTCTCAATTTAAATTCATATTTTTCATAAACTTCACTTAAATGATACAATTCTATATGATGTTTATTTAATTTAGACTTGAATATGCTAATTTCCTTAATTACTAAGTCATTTCTAACAATTTTAATTATTATGATCTCTACAAGGTTTTAATATAGTAAGTTGTTAACTTTTTATTACTTGATAAATATATTAACATACATTGGTGAAACTAAAAATTTTTTTTGGGAGGGACTAACATGAAAAATATAAGTTAAAAAGAGAGAAAAATTTAAAATTAAGAAATAGAGTCAAAATGAAAAATTTTGTGATAAATTCCTGACAGAAATTTTGACTATCTTTTTTATAATTTGACTAATTTTGACTTGTGAAACTTGATACAACTTTTATAATCTTTCATAATTTTTTCGCTCTTATGAACATTGATAAATTCAATTTACACTTGTCTTGAACACTCAAATATGAATTGTCATATTAAAATGTCTATAATCTTCTAGAATGCATAATTTGCCCATAGACACCATTTATGGAGAATTAATAAACCTTTCTAATTTCATAGAAAAATACATTACAATTGATAAATAATTGTATGAACTAGTAGGAGTGAAATATGGATGAGCATCTTCTAATGAGAAAAGAAGAAATATTTGCGAAAGAAGTGATATAAAGAGGGTAAAGTGGCATATATATAGGGGAAGTGGAAGAAGAAGAAAGAGATAGATAGAGTGAAATTTTTATTCCGTTATAGCCAAACCGGTAAAAAAAGGAGGAGTCCATGGCAAGCTGGGTATCTACCTTAAACAATGAAAGGGTGCGTGATAAGTGATAAGTGGTATGGACCACATTGAAAAATTAGATCATAATGACGGTGGATTATGTGCTACTTAGGGGCATGAACTCATGGATTACAACATCAAACAAGCTATAAGGTACTACCCTAATAAGATGATGATGGCCCCCCTCATTCTACTTGTAATTATGGCCGACCATATCGGACACACACATGGAGATACACTTTTCAAACTGCTTCGCAACATTTCCTGTCTCATCTGCTTCTCAATTCATCCATTCAGTCCAAACCTTTTTGACGTTTCACATCCGTGCAAATATGCTTCCACCCCTTCCTATTCTAATTTCTTTTACCATTATATCAATTAAGTATTAACACTCTCTATTCAACATAAATTATATATGACATAGTACACACTTGAGTTAATTATTGTGCATCATCTATCAATGTGCTTTCTATATATATTTTTCCTAGTGATCATTAAGAGCAATAGTATGGTCATCACTTTCGCATTAATAGGATACCTTGTAACCAATGAACATCCCACTGTTGTACATCTATCTATGACTGTTAGGAAATAAATAGAGTAATGCGAGAACAGAAGCAAAAGAACAAAATTGACACGAGAAATGAATCAGGAAATAACGAATGACAAAAATATTCTTTTATAAATTGAGACACATAACAAAGGTTGATCCTAATCATAAATGAAAGCTAGATGAGCATAATTCTTTAGGAAAATCAAATAATAACTATTAGTATATTTTAAATCTTGTACCTATACAATTGGGATATATATACATGGTTAGCTAGTCTGAATAAAAAAAAATACTATTTATATATTGAAATCGGTCATCAAATCGTAATTATTATTTAGTTTATTTTCAATTTATATTTTATATTTTAATATATATTTTGTACTAATAGTAGATTGCGTTTAGAAGAGAAATAAATGTATTGTGTTTAATATAAAGTGAAAACTCAGGTGCAGTTGACTTCATGTAAAGTTAATAGTTGAGAGTGCGTTAGATAAAAATTTAATCAAATCAGTCAAATCATTTAAGGACTCTCAACTACCATCTTCACGATGAAATCAACTGCACTTAAATTTTCATCTTAATATAAAGTATACAAAACTGAATTATATCTCAATATTCTGTTTGATTTAAGATAAAATTAACGACGGAATTATATAAATTTACCAAAATACTTCTAATTAAAAAAATTACGTAAAATATGTGAAATAATATCCTGACCCACGTATGTTTTTTCCGTACCTCTCTGGCTCTCTTCACCCGCTTCACTTGGAAAGTAAGACGTTTTATCCATTCATCCAAATATGAAGAATACATTCTTTTTACTTCTTTCTCTGAACATTCTATTTGAGGGACAGTAGCAAAGTCTTTCTCATTTTTTCACATTTTACCAAATATATTATCAGTTTCTCAGATTGTGTCAGCATTAACTTATTTAATTTTTTTAAACTAAATCAGATTAATAGAAAATGCATCCAAAAATCCAAGGCAAGGACTCCATGTGCCATTAACATAAAATTGTGCTCGAACTTTGAAAGCCAAGAAAGGATGGAAAATTTTCAGGAGCAACGAAACAAGATGGAGAGAAATGCGAACAGAGAAGAGAAGAATCCAACGAAAAACAACAGTCAAACGCGTTGAAGAAAAACAAACAGGAACACAACAAATGCGAACCAGCACAGAGAAGAAGAAGATGCAACGGCAAGTTACCTATCACACAGCGGCTCCGACGACAACGAGAATGTGGTCCTGCTGGCAGTGATGATGACAAGGATTTCAGGAATGAGGGGCAGATTTGATTTAACCAGAGACAGATTTGGAGTTTCAAGTTTGGAACTTGATATAACCGTTGTATATCGGTTTCGAGTTATAGGTCGGCAGTAATCGATGTATTAATTCAGCCGACTTTATGGCAATAAACAACATATGATCGGTTACGATTAGAAATAATCAATTCAGCAGAAACGGTTCTTACTTTCCCTAGTTATATAAGGAAGCGTCCAGAGTTGAAGGAGGTAAGTGATCTTTTCCAAAGAACTCCCCTCTGATAATAATCGTTGACTGACTTGAGCGTCGGAGTGCCTTTTGCAGGTGCTCCCCCTGTCCCTCCTAAAGACCGAGAAGTATTGTCATCTGGCGAGAAGGTCGGCTGAGTCAACAAGGGAAGGCGAGCTACAGAGGTTCAGCCACAACCAGGCAAGAACATTTGGCGCCCACCATGGGGCCGAAAAATTGAAAAGGCCCCAATGGTCGATGCACCCCCTCCCACTCCATCCGAGCTCCTCCGCATGGTAACCGAGCTTCAGCAAGCAAACCAACGAATGGCTGAGGCAAATCAGCATATGGCGGAGGAAAACCAGAGGATGCAACAGCAAATCGAACAGCTAATCAATGCCCGCATTGAGAATAATGACACTCGTCAAGACAATGAGGAGCGTCGATCCCAGCCGACCCATGTTTCCGAAATACCTCAAGACGATGAAGGTGATGGCCATCGGGATGATGGAGCTTCCCCCAATGACGAGGATAACGAGCCTGACAATTCGGCAGGACCATTCACAGCCGATATTATGAATTTTCAGCTTCCTCGACAATTCACCTTGCCTACAACACTAACACCTTATGATGGTTTAGGGGATCCGAAGCAACATGTCAAGAAATTTCGATCTATTATGATCGTTAACGGTGCATCTGATCCTATTTTATGTCGTTGTTTTCCGTCCTTTCTTGATGGTCCTGCACTTGACTGGTTTTGCTCTTTGCCTGCAGATTCTATATCACGATTCCAAGAGTTGTCGAAGCAATTTGAAGATCATTTTGCAGCATCGGCGATATATTTGCATGATTCCGACTATTTAACCACCGTCAAACAAGGTCCTCAAGAAAGCCTGAAGGACTACATCACACGCTTCACGAAGATAGCTATGAAAATCCCCGACCTTCATCCCGAGGTCCACCTGCACGCCATCAAAAGCAGCCTACGTCCGGGAAAATTCCAGGAGACCATTGCGTAGCCAAGCCAAAGACGCTAGCCGAATTTCGCGAAAAGGCCAAAGGGCAAATAGACATTGAAGAGCTTCGCCAAGCTCGGAAGGCAGAAAGGTCGGCAAATACCAAGGACGACGACAAACCACGCGACAACAAGAAGGGTTTCAAGCCCACACCCAGATATGAGTCTTATACACAGTTTAACATGAGAAGAGATGACATTATTAAAGAGATACTGAATTCCAAGCTGATCAAACCTCCTCGTAAGGCCGGAAGCTATCCCGAGCCTAAGAACGTTGATAAGTCTAAGTACTGTACATTCCATCAGAAGTATGGCCATACAACCGATGAATTTGTGATCGCAAAAGATCTTCTTGAACGCCTAGCTCGACAGGGACATCTTGATAAATATATCACAGGGCACATGCACAAGAGAAACGCCACTAATACAGATCCATCCCTTGTGGGATCCTCATATAGGGACAAAGAAAAAGCCCCTGCCCAGCCTAGAGGAATAATCAACTGCATCTCTGGAGGCTATGCTGGGGGTGGACACACAAGCTCAGCTAGGAAACATACATACAGAGCTATGTTAGCCCTTGGCGATACTGTCAACAATCCTCAGCCCAACCATGAGATCCCTGAAATGACTTTCCGCCCCGACGATTTTAGCTGCATTGACAAAAATTTGGATGACCCCGTTGTCATTTCCATACAATTGGGGGACTTAATAGTCCGGAAAGTACTGCTGGACCCAGGCAGCAGTGCTGATGTGTTATTTTTTACAACATTTGAAAAGATGAAATTAAGCTCTAATATTTTGCAACCATCTGCAGGAGACTTAGTCGGATTTTCAGGAGAACGAGTGCCAGTCATGGGTTCAGTGTGGTTACAAACCACACTCGGTGAGCAACCACTATCCAAAACTCACGATATTCAATATCTTGTGGTAGACTGTTTCAGTCCTTATAATCTTATTCTAGGGAGACCTTTTTTAAATAAATTTGCCGCAATTGTTTCCACAGTCCACCTTTGTGTAAAGTTTCCTTTGCAGGATAATGTTGTAGCCACAATTCATGGCGACTTACAGGAAGCTCGGTATTGTTATAATACGAGCCTCAAGCCTATCAAACGAAGCAGTGAGCAGCGAGTAAATTCCATCGATGTCAAACAACCAAAACTAGCCGAGCTAGACCACAGATCCGATTTTCAAGATCGGCCTACCCCAAATGAAGAGCTAACAAAACTTTCATTGACAGATGACATTACGAAGTTTACCTTTGTAGGAACCTCCCTCGAGGGTGAGGAAAAGGATAAGCTCGTCCGCTTTCTACGACAAAACGCCGATCTATTCGCTTGGACATCAGGAGACATGCCAGGCATAGATCCATCTGTTATCACTCACAAACTAGCAATAAGTCCGGCGGCCCGGCCAGTATCTCAGAAAAAACGGAATCTCGGTATTTTTGGAGGACAACCCCACGCAGCTGATTTCATGGGATTATTCCACGGCCACCAAGGGCACCTAGAACAGTTGGAACAAGAGCTGGAACAACAGCGAGAGGCAGAGAGAAACTTGAGGAACGAGATTGAGCGACGAAAAGAGCTAGAAGAAAAACTCTTAAGGCTGGAGTCTGCTATTAAAAGTCGAAGCTCCCGCAGCGACAGAGAAGATTCTCCCTTGGGAGGAGAAGGCCCGTTCAACGAGGACATAATGAGGGCAAAAGTTCCAAGGAACTTTAAAAGCCTTGATATGGACCTCTACGATGGAACCACTGATCCAAAGCATCATTTAAGCAACTTTAAAAGTCGGATGTATCTGGCCGACGCCTCTGATGCCACTCGCTGCAAGGCTTTCTCGACAACCTTGATAAAAGCAGCGATGAAGTGGTTCGATAGTCTTCTCCCGAGGTCGGTCACTAGCTTCGACGACCTCTCGCGAAAGTTCCTGATACGATTCTCCATCCAGAAGGACAAAGTAAAGCATGCACCAAGCCTCCTGGGAGTAAAACAGGAAGTTGGAGAACTTTTAAGGGACTACATGGAGAGGTTTAATAAAGCGTACTTGAAGATTCAAGACCTGCCCACGAAGGCAGTGATTATGGGACTAGTAAATAGACTTCGAGAAGGTCCCTTCTCCCAGTCCATCTCGAAAAGGCACCCGACCTCTCTGAGTGATGTACATGAGAGAGCTGAGAAGTACATCAACATGGAAAAAACTGCCAGACTTCGAGAACCAGACTGGCGACCTGGGCACCCTCACTCATCAAAAGAGAAAGAGAGAGAGCCCAAGAAAAAAGATGAAGTCGGCCCTGAGAGGCCTAGGAGATACCACTCATATACTCCTCTACGAGTTTCCCTAGTTGATGTCTACACGAAAATTTGCCATACTGAAATACTACCTCCCCCTAGGCCCATCCAAAATAAAGGGGGAGGGGGAGTCGTGGCGACTACTGTGAGTACCATAAGCTATATGGTTACTCAACAAATGATTGTTACGACCTTAAAAATGTGATAGAAAAGCTAGCCAGGGAAGGTCGGCTGGACAGTATCTCAAAGAAAGGTCGGACCATCATGGAAAAAGGAAGCGAGATGACGAGGACCGAAGAAATGTACCGCCACAGACCCCGGAGAGACATATACACATGATCTCGAGAGGATTTGGTGGAGGCGGCCTCACAAAGTCATCTCGCAAAAAGCACTTAAAAGAAGTCTACCAGGTTGGCAGCGAAGCTCCCGATCTCCCAACCATCTCATTTACTAAAGAAGATGGGCAAGGAGTCACTCCTGGACATGATGATCCAGTTGTGATAACCATGATCCTTGCCAATGCGCATCTTCATAGAATCCTGGTGGATCAAGGAAGCTCAGGCGACATCTTGTTCAAACCGGCATTTGATAAGCTGAGGCTGGATGAAAAGGAGCTAAGAGCTTATCCCGATACTCTGCATGGGCTGGGGGGCACACCAATAAAACCACTAGGATTCATACCCCTACATACAACTTTTGAAAAAGGGGCAAAATGCAAAACTCTGAGTATCGACTTCATAGTCGTCAATGTGGGTTCAGCCTACAATGCCCTAATAGGCAGAACTACCCTAAATCGGCTCGGAGCAGTGGTGTTCACCCCCCACCTTTGCATGAAATTCGCAACACCAGTGGGAATAGCAACCATCAGGGGAGACCAGAGATTGGCAAGAAAATGCGACAATTAAAGCCTGAACCTGAGAGGAAAGGGTAAGGAGGTACGTATACACACAATTGAGCTCAGAGGGATCAGAGCTAAGGAAGAGTTGCGACCACAACCCATGGAAAAAACTGAGGAGGTGTAGATTGGAGAAGAGGAAGGAAAAGCACCAACATAGGAGCCGGCCTGAAAGAAGAGTTAAAACAGAAGCTCATAAGACTCCTACAAGAAAATTCCGATCTCTTTGCCTGGAAAGCCTCCGACATACCAGGGATAGATCCCGAACTCATGTCGCACAAGCTATCAGTATACCCCAGATCACGACCCGTCCAACAAAGAAGACGGAAGCTCGGACCTGAACGAGCCCAAGTTGTGGAAGAGCAAGTACAAGTCCTACAAGAAGCCGATTTCATCAAAGAGTTTAAATATCCGGCATGGCTGGCAAATGTGGTGCGGATGAAAAAGCAAAATGGAAAGTGGAGGATGTGTGTCGATTACACCGACCTGAATAAGGCGTATCCTAAAGACCCATATCCACTGCTAAGCATTGATACCTTAGTAGACTCCAGCTCGGAGTATCAATACTTGTCATTTATGGATGCGTACTCGGGATATAACCAAATTCCGATGTATAAACCGGATCAAGAAAAGACATATTTCATCACGTCAAAAGCAAACTATTGCTATGTGGTCATGCCCTTTGGGCTGAAAAATGCTATGGCCACATATCAAAGGCTGATGAACAAAGTGTTTGCTCCTCACCTTGGGAATCTAATAGAAGTCTATGTAGACGACATGCTAGAAAAAACCAAGGATGACACCGACCTCTTGGCTGACCTCTCGCAAATTTTCACCACCAAAAGGATGCATGGGATGAGACTAAATCCTGCAAAATGCACCTTTGCGGTGGAGGCAGGAAAGTTTCTAAGATTTATGCTTACAAAAGGGGAATCGAAGCCAATCCCGACAAGTGTAAAGCTGTCCTAGAAATGAAAAGCCCGACTTGCTTAAAGGAGGTCCAGCAGCTGAACGGCCGACTTGCCGCCCTCTCCAGGTTCTTGGCAGGATCAGCATTAAAATTCTTACCACTCTTCTCTCTACTAAGAAAACAATGCCAGTTCGAATGGACTCCTGACTGCGAAGAAGTATTCCAGGAGTTCAAAAGGTTTTTAAGCCAACCTCCCATTCTAACCTGACCTGCCGTTGGGGAAGAACTCGTCCTATATTTGTCCGTAGCAGAAAAAGTTGTAGCATCAGCTCTAATACGAGAAGACGAGGTCGGGCAGCATCCTGTATACTTCACTAGCAAAGTCCTACAAGGCCTTGAATTAAGGTATCAAAAACTTGAGAAGTTTGCGTATGCCTTAATAGTAGCCTCTCAGAGGCTACGACCTTATTTTCAAGCCCACACAATAAGGGTTTGAACGAATCAGCCCATGAAGCAAATCCTTCAGAAGATGGATATTACGGGTAGAATGGTTCAATAGGCAATAGAGCTATTCCAGTTTGACTTAAAGTATGAAGCTCGGACGGCGATCAAAGCTCAATGCCTCACCGACTTCATGGCCGAATATGCAAGAGATCAAGAGGAAGCATCCACTAAATGGGAGCTATATGTAGATGGGTCCTCAAACAAAATCGGAAGCGGTGCAGGAAGAATACTAGTCAACCAAGAGGGAACACAAATAGAAATCTCCCTCAAATTTGAGTTCCCAGCTTCAAACAATCAGGCAGAATATGAAGCCTTGATTGTAGGGTTAAAACTGGCGGAAGAAGTTGGTGCAACGAAAGTAGTTGTGTTCAGCGACTCCCAGGTGGTGACCTCACAAATTAATGAGGAGTATCAGGCTAAAGACCCCAATATAAAGAGGTACTTGGACAAAATTTTGGAGTATCTCAGGCGTTTTACAGAAATTGAGATCAAACACATAACTCGGGATCTCAATAGCAGGGCAGACGCCCTCTCCAAATTAGCAAGTACCAAGCCAGGAGGGAATAATAGAAGCCTGATCAAAGAAACTCTCCAAGAACCCTCTGTCGCAAAAGCAGAGGTCAAGAAAGATGTCCTTGAAGTTTTCGGATTGAACCTCGGATGGATGAACCCCCTAATCGAATATATAAAGTTTAACATCCTACCCAAAAAAGAAAAAGAGGCCAAGAAAATTCAGAGGGAAGCACAAAACTACACTTTGGTGAAAAATACCCTCTATAAAAAGGGGATATCAACACCATTATTGAAGCGCGTCCTGACTTCAAAGACAGCGGAAGTACTTGAGGAGGTTCACAATGGTATCTACGGGAATCATCTCGGAGTAAGATCTTTGGCTGGAAAAATCATTCGAATTGGCTCTACTAGCCGACCTTGCAGAAAGATGCCACCGAGTTCGTGAAGAAGTACCAGCCATGCCAGATGCATGAAAACTTCCACGTTGCTCCCCCCAAAGAGCTAATTAGTATAACTTCTCCATGGCCTTTTGTAAAATGGGGATTGGACCTGCTAGGACCCTTCCCCCAAGAGCTTGGACAAGTAAAATATCTAATAGTGGGAGTAGATTAGTTTACAAAGTGGATAGAAGCAGAACCATTAGCTACCATCACGGCCCAAAGAAGTCGGAAATTCCTCTACAAAAAATATTATCACAAGGTATGGAGTACCCACTCCATCACCACCGATAATGGCACTCAGTTCACCGACTCTACCTTTAAAAGCCTGGTAGCTAGCATGAAAATCAAGCATCAGTTCACCTCGATAGAGCACCCACAAGCCAATGGGCAAGTCGAGGCAGCTAACAAAAGGTTGCAAGACGCAAAGGGAGTCTGGGCTGAAGAACTCCCTCAAGTACTATGGGTTTATCGGACTACACCTTAATCTGCGACAGGGAAAACACCCTTCTGACTTGATTATGGCATAGAAGCCATGATACCAGTTGAAATCAACGAGCAAAGTCCAAGGGTGAACTTCTACGATGAGGTTGAAAACATACAGGGGCACAAAGAATAACTCGAGCTACTCCCTGAAATCCGAGAACAAGCCCAGATAAGAGAAGCAGCATTGAAATAGAGGATGACAAACAGATATAATAAGAAAGTCATTCGAAGGAGTTTCACTCCAGACGACTTGGTCTTGATCAGAAACGACATTGGAGTTAACAAGTCTGAGGAAGGAAAGCTTGCTGCTAATTGGAAAGGATCATACAAAATTAGTGAGGTCTTAGGAAAATGCTACTATAAGGTGACCGACTAAAATGGCACCGTGCTTGTAATATGAAAAGGTACTATAGTTAAAAGCAAACTCCATTTCCTGATGTACTCTTTTCCCGACTTCATGGTTTTTTCCCAAAGAAAGGGTTTTCCTGAAGGGGGTTTTTAACGAGGAATCAAAGTGGAGGCTAAGGGGCAACAATTTTTAACCCATTAGTAGCAAAAAGTACCTTCGCAAAATAATAAAGATCTTTTTTTACATCTCTTTGTAAATTCTATTAAGATATTACTATTCTTTCTAAGAAACGCACCGAACTTAAGCTTGAAAAAATATGAAAATCCCATGAACCGACCTAAAAGGTCGTCAGGATAAAACGACGAGGTACAAGTCGATGTAAAGAGGTTATAAAAGCAGATCATGATAAACTCAAAAATTTATCGATCTACAAATCGATAACACCGAGAAGAATGGAAATGTGTCGCAAAAATAACCTACAAACAATTCAAATTTGAATGAATAATGAATGTCAACAAGAGATAAAAGAAAACCACCAAAGGCGAAAAATAGAAGCCGTGATGAGCCTTTGAAAATCCAAAAATAACTTAGGCGAAAACACAGCCTGCTCAGATAAGAGATTTTCCAGAAACAAAAAAGATCAAAAGGGTTATTTTTTATGAAAAGCCTAATATAGGAAGAATCAGAAAGCATGCGCACGCCAATTAATATAAAACCCCTTATCCAAAAAAGGGGGTAAAAACTAGAACGTACTTTTTTCTTAATGGCCATAAAAGGCCAGAAATTGTTAGGGACAAACCACTATCAACAAACAAGCAAAATTGTTTAAAAGTAAGGGGCCTATAGGCTGGGCCCCAAATAGCCAAATTTCAGATAGAAGGACGATCAGCACCACCAGAAGGACGATCAGCAGGGAGAGAAGTTGGAGCAGCAACAGGAAAAGATAGAACAGATTATTCAGGACCTTGAGAGGGAACCCCAGAAGAACTCGGGAGATCTCCATCTTGTTGCTCCTCACGAGGAGGAGACTCTACTATCCTCTGTCCCCGAGTCTTCAGGTCGGAGTCCGTCTTAGGTTGGGGAGGGGAGACAATACCCCCATCTATCACAACCTTGTTGGGGTCAAGAAGAGAAAGGTCCAAGTTAGGAGCAATAACTCCAACTTGCTCCTTAAATACCCTCCAAGCCTCCTCTGAACCTTTAGCCTCTGAATCCTCCAGGTCTTGGAAAGCCTTCCGACATCCTGCCAGCTCCTTTTTCAAATCAAGGTTCTCCCTAAAGAGCCTGACGTAATTCTGCTCCGCCTTCTCCTTAAGACCCTCCGCTATAGCACACTGGCCCATTAACTTATGCTCCCTCTCCTAAAGTCGAGCTCTCTCCTCCCTCAACTCGGCGATCTCCCGCTTCAGCCTTTTCTCTTCCTCTTGATAAAGGAAAATCCTCCCCTCTAGCTCCTCCACCTTCTAGGTAGAACCCAAAGAGCTAAGGGGAGTCTTCTCCAAAATATCAAGAAGTTTTGTACATACTCCGGCTGCACGAACACTCCCCTGAACTAAGAAATTAAGATGGTTTTGAAAGGAAACATCATCCATATTAATCCGAGTATAAGGATAGATGTGATTTCGGATGAACTTGGGGCCATCAAAATTAGCTTCCCCAGAAAAAGAAGAGCCAGACTCTGAAGTCTTACGCTTCTTCTTCTCGGGTTCAGGGAAAGATCGGGGCGGAGGAGGAGGAAGAGAAGAAGCAGAGAAGAGGATACCATAATGGGACTAGAGGAGGTCCCCAAGTTATGATGAGGAGGAGGTGGAGGAGGAGGAGAAAGAGTTCCAGCACCCCTGGCAGCATCAACTCGGGCCCGAGACCTCTTCTTAGCATCATGTACTTTCTGGTAGGAAGAGCTGAAACTTTTCTTCACCATCTCTGAAAAAGAAAGCAGAAAGTTAAATTACAAAGTCGGAAGACAGCAAGTCGAAATGCTACAAATCGGAAATCATCAAAACCAACAATAAAGCTACCTAATTGGGTCAGTACAAAACTCGAAGATCCCTGAAGAAACCTTTTTGTATCCAAGTAGGGGGCTCTCTCCCAAACTTCTGGGTAAAACCCCATAACAGCCTCCTCAACCTCATCCAGGTCATCCAGACCATACTTATCCACAGGAGAGGCCTCTAACCAGTAAAGAGGAAAGCGGGGAGAAGAATTTTGATTCAGGAAAAAGGGGTGGTGACCCTCTACGGCTTGAATTTTGAAGAAAAAGTTTTTAAAGTCATGAAAAGATTCATAAAAAAGGTTGAAAACTTTCCGACCTTGAATGGCCCGGAGAGAGATTCATTGTTGCTTATTATTTTGCCCACTGAAAGGCTTGGTCATATGAAAGAGATAGAAAAAAAATCTTGAAAGACGTCGGAAAGTCCAGTTCTCGACTGACATGTTGGTAAATTTTCATAAAACCCCAAGAATTGGGGTGGAGCTGAGTTGGAGCAACTCGACAGTGGTTCATAACCTCTATCTTAAAATCAGTAAAAGGTAGAAAAATCCTAAACGAGTAAAAAAACTCTCATACATAAAAAAGAAATGAGGGTCAGTGTCAGCGTCAGCAGCCCTCCCAAAACAAACTCGGTCTTCAGGACTCGGTGCAATCAACTCATATTTTGGCTCGTCGTCATCAGAGCCACAGATCCTGTGATGGGTACGAAGGTCGGTGATCTAGTATGTATCTACTAATGGGCTCTCCCCAAAAACAGTGACGTCCACCCATAGCGAAAGGGACTCAATGGAAAACATCTTTTACAGTAGGAAAAAAGACAATAAAACCTACAAAGAAAAAAGGGAGAAGGATCAATAACAGGGTCCCTAAAAGGCCGGAGTAGTCTACTCAATAACACAAAGTCACTAGACCTACAGGCAGACTCACAGGAACTCTTCCGAAATGCAAAACAAAGCATATAAAAACCTCCTCTAAAATGCAGTACCAATATAAAAGGAAAAGAGGAGAGGGAAGAACTAACCTTCATTTACAAGAAGCAAAAGAAAATCAATCGCAGCAACAACCAAAGCACTCGAGGGAGGAAGGATAAAAGGTCTCTCTTTCAGTATGAGCAAGAAGTTTTCTTTTTAGAAAGGAAATAAGGCAAGAAGATGGAAAAGTATTTATAAATACGCCGGGGGCAAAACAGTAAAACGAGGCTATCATTAAAGATATGCGCCGTTACCAATGTAACTGCTCCCCACATGTAAATACGAAACTCCTAACGGACGCAACGTTTGATTAGACGCGACTGTTGAAGATTTTTAAATCACGTCGGTTTTAAAATCATGTTGGTTTCCATTTCACGTCGACTACAAGCCCGAGTTCAAATACTCGAATCCAACTCTTAAGCAAAAGAGATCGGACTCGAGTATGGGCACTGTTCATACCCTGACCCAATACTAAGGACCAGGTCCAAATAAGATAAAAAGGCCCAATCCATAGATTGACTTCTCCGTGTAACCAACCTCCCCTAAAGAGGTCGGATTCGACATAGATTTCACTCCAAGAAAGTCGGGATCAAAGGTTAGCTAGCAGATAACCTTTATTCAAATAAGTAACTGCCCCTAAAATCTCTCAACCCACTTCCAAGAGCCATATCTCAACTTTCTTAAGATAAAGGGACGATTATCCTCCTTAAAAGATAGAACTACTCTAACGGTGGTTATTGGTTCACCACTATAAATACACAGACACCCTCAGGTATCTCTAAATCCCAATACTCTCTAAACCTGCTTAACCCCTTGCTGACTTAGGTATCAAAGTGTCTTTGCAGGTATCACCCCCCATTTCTTTGTACACACAAATCGGACGGAGACTCCCAAATACAAACCTAGTCAGAGACTTCTTCCTTCAGACAATTAGATAAATCCAACGAGTCCAACCCACTAATTTCTAGTTACCCATCATAACAGATACTATCTCACCTAACTAGTTTTGATGAATCGAGCTCAGCTAAAAGACCAGTCACTTTTCTTCTTTTATTTCATTTTATTTTTAAAGGTGCTTTTAGAGCTCATGGGCCTACAAACATCATTCTCATTATCATAGTCATCAAATACATCAATCCATGTAAAATCAAGTTCTTAAAGATAAAGTATGGAGGGGAAAGGAAGGCCTATTGCCTCAACAATTTTGACTTATATATACACGTAGTAGTATCCCATCGTAAAAGTTTTATGATATGATATATTTTATGTTACATATACATCATGTGTAGTGGTATTTATTGACGGCAATCCCCAATACGACATGCTTCTTTCATACGTACTACTACCACTATATATCTGATGTAATGAGATTGTGATTACTGATTATTAGTCACAATCTGCAATTGACGTGCACCAAGAACACAAATGGTCTCCTTCTCCTGATCAAGTGATTAAATAATCCATGAATTATGAAAATCAAGATTATTGCAAGTAATATTTCTCTTCTTAATTGTTTGTACCAATTTTCAAACACCTCTAAATTTGAGAAGTACGTTATTTTCAACGGCATCAAACTTTAATCTAACTACCAAAATAAATATTAATAATTATTTGTTTGTAACTTAGTAGATGCCAGCAATTTAGAGTACTATAGTACATAGTCTTGTGAACCATGCATTTTGATTGAGAACAATATCTCCAAACAATATGTATAGCAATATAACCAATAATTTATTCTTAAAAAGGTCTCTCTCTTGGAAACAATTGAATGTTATGCAAGTAGTTCATGCGTTTTTTCTTTCTTTTCAAGACTAATTTGCTGTTAGCCTGTTAGTTAACAAGTAATTATATGTACAAAGCAGCATTCAAAATTCTAAACACTTGTGTAATGAACTAGCGATTGAACTAAATTAAGTTGGTTTTCTTTCGTTTGTTATTAGGCTCTTTTGGTGAATGAGATTGTTAGGAAGACCAAAGGAGAGGAACATATACATTTTAGTCTTTCTAAATTAAATTCAAGAATGAAATTGAATTTCATGTAAGAGTGCAGGAACCATAAAAAGCACTGTGAAAAAAAGAGACATTACTTTGTGTTGTAAATAATTGAATTGGCATATATATAAACTTGTTGTGTGCTAGTTTTCCCACTAACAACAACACCAACATGTGAAAAAGTTTCAGAAAATCTTGTACACATTCAGACTGCATGTTAGAGCGCAGAGAAAAGTAGAGTATTAATTAAACGGCACTTCACTTGCTTTGCTGCATAAAATCACAAGCTAAAACTATTATGCTGTCAGAAGTGGCATTGCATAACATCATGATGAGAGCATCACAAACTATACCATTAATGTGAGCTCAAGATTTTAATTAATTAATTATGATGAGTGTACTCTTTATTAATTTCAGGTTAAATATATGAATATTGACTAGCAGTGTGGCTGCACATACATACACCAATATTGCACTTAGCCTCTGCTGGGACCTTGTGTTGCACCATTTTTGTTTTACCAAACTTCATTCCTCCTCCTCTCTAGAAAGTAGTACTGTCTCAGATTTCAACCATATAGATGATAACTTGTGACAAATTAAAGTTTTACACATACACAGTACAAAAAGGAAAACACAAATAAAAGCAAGAACATTAAAATTGCAGTAGAGCTATGTAGTCATGAATATGGTAACCTATGTAACCTGAAATCCAGCCTCGCATTATTTACCTTGTAAAGAAAAAGTGGCAGTGGTAGATCAACAACTTGGATCCATCTTTTAAGATTGATTCTTGCTTCCCCCACTTACATCCTCCTATCTAGCCCCTTCAATTCTCTCTACCGCCACATTATATTATTGTTCATCATTCATAATCAGAAAAACCCAGAATTTTTCTTGTTCATCATGTTCATCATCATAAGTTTCAAAGCCTTAATGACAAGTCAAGTTGGCTAATATCTTCCTGATGAACATTTTCAGAAGTAGTAGAAGTGTAACCACGGGACCAAGAAGCAGCCACACCTAATTGTTTTGAACCGCCGTAGCTGAAGCTATTGTTATCTCTTCTTCCTCCAGCACCATGGACATGGTTCTCAAGAACACCAAAAGCATGATGTGAAGTAGTAGTAGTAGTAGAATTGATGAAGTTTGATCTGTGATCTTGCATGGATGAAGTGATCTCCCTGGTCTTCTTGGCCAGCGTCCTTTCGAGCTTGTGAGCGTTCTGGTGTCCTCCCAAGGCCTGAGAGCTGTAGAACTTTCTTTGGCAGTAGTTGCATGAGAATACCCTTGCCTCTGTCATATTATTATAATTATTACCAGCACCACCACTAAGAGGTGAAGATGAAGAAGTTGAAGAAGAAGAAGGCTCAAGAAGAAGGTCAAGGTTGATTGAATTCTCATCTGCAGTAGGTAAGTGATGATGATGATGATGACTCAGGTGAAGAGAAGTGTTTGGATGGAAATTATTCATGGTACAATAATAGAAATTAAAAGAAAGAGATGAGAGAAAATTAAAAGAAGATGTACTGAGTGGTTCAAAGTGTAAGTGTGTGTGTGTATGTATGTACTATATATATATAATAAGGTAGCTATATATATTACTAGGTATTCATAAAATTAATAAAGGGTTTGATCACTGCTACTGTTGGTTGCAGAGAGAAACAGTAGTAGTAGTATATTAGAGTGAAAAAAGAGGATGGTGTTGAGGGACATATATCTGCAACATCAGTGGAGAATCAAAGACCTTGTCGCCTTCATTAATGGGCAGAGTTAGGATCCTTTGTCGGTCGATCACCAATATAATATATAAGAGTAGATGATGAATGATCATTAATTAATCAACTTGGTTTATATATATTTTGTATTGTAATTGTAATAGTTTCTGTTTTTTTTTTTATTACATTATTTGGAGAGAATAATAGTATATGTGAAGATTTTCAATCCAAGCGTCTAAGTCATGAGACAATATAGTATGTTGTCCTAATTAACCAGTGTTGTTTTGTTTGTGGCCCTTATGAACAAGAAGGTTGATGAGGGTTATTAATCATCATGGAGTGTTGCCATCAAATTTCCAATTTTGGAATTGCAAAGTGACCGAGATAACCCACCTTGACTAGACTAAATTATGCACATGATTGGAGACCATTTTGTTTACAATATACTTATGGTACGTTTCATCATCCATCTGGCCATACGACATTGGACCATATCAATTAGTAATCCCACTTTAATCAATCAACTAGTTTAATTTTATTCCACTTAATTAATATGGATCGATATTAATCAATTAAATAAAAATTACATACACCAAATCTTATAGTGCTTGTTGACAATGAATAATACTATGGTTTGAATAACCAATTTTTTTTTCTTAAATGAACTAATTAACACACCAAGATGTTGTCCTTTGCTCAGTCTCTTTTGATTTACGGCATAAACGTTATAAACATCTACATCTTTGTATCCATGTATGTACTGTTCATATAATAAGTACTTAATCATCTTTGTGTGATGGTTTAATTTTTATTTAACCAATGATATATAACGTGCATTTTTCGTTTAATGTACCAGCATAATATGAAAAAGTCTATGGGCCAAAACCTTTATTAAATTTTAGTCGCATATAATTAGTAAAGAAAAGTGAGCCATTAGATGAAATCTCACATCAATCTCACACCATTAAAATCATCATTGATGATTACTTGATGACTATAAATCACAAAAATTACTGACTCCCTAGCACTCCTCGCATAATATATATAGAGATTTAAGTAATATTTTTTTCGGATATTTTTCAAGTTTTGTAGGGTAGGTATCTCAATTTCGCTTCCGTTCCCATTTATTTGTAGGGGGTAAATTTCCGATAATCTCTTTATCGCAGTTCCCATTTATTTGTAGGGGGTAAATTTCCGATAATCTCTTTATCGCAGATAATTTTTGCAAGTATCTGTAAGTGTGGTATTTTTTTTCATCTCTATTGTTATCTTTTATCCCGATAAGTTAAGAGTTAATTCGTCACAAATTAAAATTTCATTTAAGAATTTGTAATTGATCAATAGATTATTACATGTACAAAAAATTTGAACTTCTAATAATTATTTAAATAGATTAATAAACTAGTTACTAGTCCAAGCTAAGCAAGTCAATGTATGTAATGTTCCCAACATATATATGGAACATATGATTATTCGATCGCATTTACTTATACATATAACTCGAATATGCTAAAAGAATTTTGTTAGATAGATAATGGGAGTGCGAACAATGTGAACAATTGACTGCACTTCAAGTCCACAAAACAAAAAACATTCTTACCAGTGACGGATCCAGAAATTTTATAAGAGGGGCCAAATTAAATACAAAATAAATTAAATATAACATAACAAAAAATCAACAAAATATAATTTATAGTATATAGGTCAAAATTAATAATTATATTATATAAAAATTAATATTCAACTATATACTTTAGAATTTTGATCTTTTTAAATTTGTTCAGCGATATTTCATATAACTAAAATTATCAATTTATCATCTGAGATAAATTTTGAAACATTCTCTTTTTCAACGTATATAATTATATAATTTGCTAAAAATTTATCTTTTATCTTATTTTAAAGTCTTGTTTTAATAATTTTTATTGTTTAAAAATTTTATTAAATTATTACTATTGCCATAGAAAAAGTCAAAATAAATTTTTTTTATAGTTGTTACTTTTTTACATTAATACAAACCTATATTTTTTAATAACTTTTTTATACTTTTTATTTTTTTAAACCTATTTGTTAATTGCTACTAATATATTATAATACACATTATAATTTATACATATTAAATCTAGCCATTTATCCACCACAATCCTAATCTCTTACCTTCTACCTTTCTTTTCTTTTACCACAGCCGCTTCACTCTCCCTTTCATGTCACGCTGTCACCAATGCACCTCACTATCGCCGTCACCGTCTGAAGAAGCAACGCGCCGCACCGCACCGCTGCTGCACTTTCTTCTTCCTTGCGTCACGCTGCCTGCTCTCGACGTCGCACTGCCCTTGCTCTCCTTGCAAGCGATGCTAACGCTGCGCGCCTTCTTCTCCTTTTTGTGACGTCGCACGAGCCAGAGGCCTTGTTCCACTGCTATTCCAACGTTGTACCTGTGTCCTTGCTTCTATGCCGCTGTGTCGCGTGCTGCTTTATTTGCTTCGTTCATCCAAATGGTATGATTTAAATAAATATCCACATCTTATTGAGAAGAACAAAAAATAAACATGCAGAATATGTACATGCAGAATCAAGCATTAAAAAAAATTCACTTATACGGTGTTTGTTTGAGGTGAAATTGGAAAGAAGGAAAAGGGAGGAAAAGAAATAGGAAGGAAAATAGTTATTTTCTTTTATTTGG
This sequence comes from Arachis duranensis, assembly GCF_000817695.3. Taxonomy (NCBI): domain Eukaryota; kingdom Viridiplantae; phylum Streptophyta; class Magnoliopsida; order Fabales; family Fabaceae; genus Arachis; species Arachis duranensis. The sequence continues at coordinate 90,545,049 of NC_029772.3, read as the reverse complement.
TTGAGGAGAAAAATGGGAGAGGAAGGAAAATGGATGGAAAAATATTGGTGGGAGCCACCAATTTTTTTTTCTCCAACAATGGAGAGAAAATTAAATCTCTCTACTTCTAATATTATCCCTTTACTTTTTTTTACATCTAAAGAAAATAAAAATTCACTCCATTTCTTTCATTTTCTTTCTTTCCTTTCTATTTCCTTCCTCTCTATTTCTTTCATTCCAATTAAACATAGCCGTGCTCGCTTGAGAATAATGTGTATTATTTATAGAAGTAATTTTTATTTCTTTATATATTTGTTCTAATCAATTAAACTTGTTAGTAGTAGAACAAAAATGACGAATATTAACCGAATGTCATAGATGATTGTGTTGGGGTGACGGAAATTTAAAAAAAAATCATTTGACAACAGTCAGATATAATATAAATAAAATCAATTGTCTCATTAATCATTAGAAAAAAAATAATATTTAATCTAAACACAGAAACACATACACACTTGTATATACTCTAGAGTTCCAATATAAAGTGAAGTTGGTACTGGTGCTCCCTTGTGAAAGTGCAACCATGTCTTCGTAGTATGTGATGCTCCGGCACCAGTATATATACTCGCATTTACAGACCAGACCTGTGACTTTGAATCTGCGTTTTTGAGTGTACTATTGTCTTCAATTTCATCAACTATATCCAGTCATAAAGGAAACTCCTGCTTATTCAACTCTACTTCTAAACTCTGCTTTCCGCATCATGCGTCCTAATTAAAAAAAAAAATTACTTTTAATATATTAAATATATTAAAAACTTAATATGATATTATCATTAATGTGTGATTAAAAAATCATAATAATATCCTGATACTAACAAAACATGAAAAGAGATATAATGCTCTACGGTGATCAAGGTTTCGTTTAGACCTTTAATAAGAAATAAATTAATATTAATGTCAATTAAAAGATATTACTTTATTTGTTTTTATTATAATTAGTGTATAAAAAAATTAAATAATTAATGACAACAAACCAATATGTGATAGGAGCGTGGGTTTTGAAGGTGTGATGTATGGAATTAGGACTATATGCTACGTGTTCACTAAAATTAATTATTTGCATATATAAAATACATATTAAAATATAAATATATATTAAAATTAAATTAAACTACACATTTATTTATGTATAAATATATTAGTAGTTGATTTTAATATACGAATAATATTTTTATTGAATTAATATAAACGAAGTCAAAATTAAAATTTTTTGGATAATTTTAGATTGATATTTTTTTGTCCCAAACATTTTTCGATTATTATATACTAAAATGAAAAATTATAAACACACATGTATGTGACCTTATGCCACAATAATTGCATGCAATACACGTTACAAAATGATAATGTTTGGTAACAAATTGTAATTAGTGGCTGAACTAATTCACCTTGTTAGAATATATAGTTTTATCTAATAGTTGAACAAATAGATTGTTAGTTTGATAACACATTTCTATTCCATTTCCATCTTACTTTCTCTCTCGAATTCCATCTCCATTTTTATTTATTTTATTATTGAGTGGACAAAGCACATGCAAGGTGGAATTATAAAATTGTGGCAGAGCAGACAAATTAAATTCCAAGAGTCCCCTTATACAGGTATTTGTTACATATAGTAATCCCCATCTCGGGAATATGTAGATAGTTTAATAAGAAATGATGATTGGTGGATCATAATCTTTGTAATCAGCAATGATCGCGGTGTGCATTGTCTGCAAATCACAGACACATGTAACAAACGAAGAAACTACGTGTTTATTTTATTTGTTATTTGTTGCCGTATGTGATTACTGGTCAAATTAGTCTTTAAGATTCCAAAGCCAAGAGAAAACATTAATTCTTATGTTAATTAAACCTCTTCCAATCCAAATGCCATGTTTCCCCTTTGTACTTGAACAAACCTACATTAATGTTAACTGCATTCCCTGCATATGCAATCTTCTAAACCTTAATTAATCTTTACAACAAAAATGAACATTATAAAGGTTTAATTTGTCTGGTAAACGTGCTACAGAGCCGTAACGATCTCTACAACTTCACTTCTTTAAAATAATATTAGAACAATAATAAGTGAATAATTTAAAATTGCTTTATTTAACTTAAATACTAGGTTTTTTTTCTTTAGGCATGCCGTATTAATTATAGAGTTGTGTTATATATGTGCATTACTTTTCATGTACACCAATTATTAAAAGTATAGTATGTATATAAGTGATAAATTGGTGCATTATCTGATGCTTTAGCCATAATAGTTGTTAACATTTTTATAACTGATAATTTAATAGTAAATTATATATAAAAAGGTAACAAATATTGTTTAAAAAACAGGAATCAAATGTTAGAGGGTCATCAAATTTATTATTTTTTGTTATTAATGTTTAAAAGTATGAGATAAAGTATATTATTATATTATTAAATTAAAAGAATTGAGTTAATGACTAAATAATTAAATAATAATTAAAAATAATAAATTTTAATAGTCA
>NC_029772.3:90538781-90542490 GCF_000817695.3 Arachis duranensis | reverse complement strand
TAAAATTGCTATTTATATCAATAGTTACGACTTAAAGTATATCGTGTCAAAGAGATGAATATATAGAAGAAGTTCATGTCCTTTCTTAGCAAAGAAGTCTGCCACATTATTAGCCTCTCTTAATGTATAATTCTAAACAACATATTGTAATATGCTTGCCAAGATATTAATATCTTCTAACAAAGGTCTCACAGCCTTTCTTGATGAAATTGATTGCTGATCAGGAGTCGAACTTTATAATGATAGTTATCGTTAATAAACATATATAATTCATTGTTTAAATAATTGATACTTAAATTTGTATAGAAAAAAATCCTCTAAACTAAAAAAAATCAATAAAATGAGAAAATGAATGTTTTAATCACTATTGATTATATTATGTGTAAACTCTACTATTTTAATTTAGTTAATGATAATTAAAATTTACTTTATTATTTTGCTAATCTTCCTTTCTTAAAGGAGGTTAATTCTAAATTTATTGGTATTTTATTGTTACATCACGCATGTTTGGGTGTCTGACATTAAAGATATATTAAAGGTAGTTAAATTAAAAAAAAACTTGAATAAAAGACCCATTAAATTTTTAACATTTTAACACCACAAATAATATTATAAAATTAACATAATTTATTATTTTTATTAATAATTAATGATTAATATTTAAAAATATTATTAAAATATGATATTAAATTGATAGACTAAATTATTAAACTGTCAATAAAAATATTGATTAATATAAATTAAATTGTTGACCCTAGAACTTTTCTCATACTCCACTCAACTATACATCATCATCACCACATAGGCACATACATACTTCGTATGTATCTCGTTATAGTTAATAAGATGTAATTTTAATAAGTATATATATATAGTTATATAGCTAGGAATAAATTGAATAATAATAGTGAAAGACATTATTACTTATTTTACTACCAACATATGGATGATGGAGGACCTCTTTTGTGTTCCTCTAATGGAAATATTATATATGGCTACTCAGCTTTAGACGACTTTAGTTGATGGCATATATATATGGGCTCTGACTTGTGATGAAACGATATCATCATTATAAGACTTCAAAGTGAACATGCCTCGTCACTTTGCAAACTCATGGAACTAACACTACTATGTTATTTCTTTTTCATGCCCTTCAATTCACTTTATTTTCATTTTAATTTTGTTTGTAATGCTTCATGGCTGACAATATAGTCAGAGAGTATTCCCATTTTCGGCCTCACAGTACGGCTTTTAATTCAACCTAAAAAGGAACATATTCCACATACATTTGGCTTTCCATCCTTCTCAAAATTAATGATCAAGAGATAGATCATCAACTATATTTTCCTTCCATCACATTGTTATGAATAAATACTATACTAATACTAGTAGTAAATATTAAATCTGTTAGAAATCTACTTTTTTTCAAAAATTTAAACTAATTAATAAAAAAATATATAAATAATTATATTTACAATATATTTCTTTACACAAGAATTTCTTTTATTTTACGTAAATTTTTTTGCATAAGTTTTTTTTTATTTTTATTAATGTTATACTGAACTTTTTTGGTAACATCAATCTCTAAAATTTTAAATCATAAAATTTTTTATATCATATTATTGAAATGGGTTATATTAGATAACTAATAATTTTTTTGAACAACATAAACAACCACCAATAAAATAAAAAATACACTACACTTCTAAATTATCCACCTAAATCTTAATATTAAAATAACTATCTGCATACACCTAGTGAAATGAATATCCAATATATCTATTGTTCACATTGTTCACCAATATTGTTGGTTACCTATACTTTTTCTATTGAAATTGATTAACAAAATACATAAACAACTATATTTTTAATAAAATTCATCTTATATATATTATGGATAAAAATATAATTTATCTCCAAACTATGACCAAGTTAAAATAATTGGATCACCGTCATTATTTACTGCCAAAAAGGTATGTATTTATCATAACAGAAGTGGCAAAGGGAATATGGAGATAAGTTATTTAATTTCCATTTCAAAGCATAATTCTTAGCTTCTTTTATCTTTTTGAACATAAAATAAAAGGCAGTAGGGCTAACTAGGCTTGCTAGATTACATATCAAGGATTTCTATTAAGTAATAATGATTATTGAGTCCTTTTCATTATGTATCTTGGCTATTAATCAATAATTATAGATGCTTAATAATACAAAGCATTCTACACGTAACTTAGAGAAAAAAAAAATTGCTAGGTAGATAATGACTTTTGTGAATAATATAAATAATAAGTTCTAAAATTATTAGTTAAATAAAATAAAAATATACTATACCAGTACACTTTTAAATTATTTACCTAAATTTTAATATTAGGATAACCATCTGCACAACTAGTGAATTGAATATTCGATATATCTATTATTTCCATTGTTTAGTATTTTCATTGTCTATTTATATTTTTTAAAAAAAATCAAAATTTATCTTATTTATCATTTATTAATTGTTATAATAATTAGCGAATATTAAATAAAATAAATTTTAGCTATTTTTAATTAATTTATTTTGATTATCAAATATTTTTAAAGTGTTACGAAACATTATTAATTAGGAGGTGTCGTCACGTATTTGAATTCGTTCTTTTTTGAAATGTTAGATAAAAAAAAATAAGTCAAAATCAACTAGAATTTACTTTATATAATGTTTATTAATTATTATAATAATTAATAAATATTAAATAAAACAAATTTTGATCATTTGTTTTTGTTTTTCAGTAATGGTGCTTTTTTTGCCCCCATCTTGGTTTTACATCATTGTTAGCTATAGTTTTGAGGCATGAAAACGGTCTTTACTTCATAGCTGATTTCTTGAAAGGGTAAAACCTTAGTTTAAAATTAACTTAGTTCTCCGAATTTTTTAATCTATATTAACTCATTATTAGTAAAATAATTTCTTTAATTAGTATATATAATATTTAATCCATGTGAACTCATTAGTTTGTATTTAATAATATTGAATTTTTCTATGCTTATTTGAAAACTCATAAATAAATTAAATAAGAGATTTTATGTTAAATTATAGGTAAATTCTACCCAACCTCCTCTAAAATAACATGTAAGTTACCTTTCATGATGTGTCACACTTTAATTGGTTATTATCTTAACTATAATTAGGTTATTTTATAATTTATTATTTTAGATGGGTAATTGTATAATTTCTTAAAATATTAAAATTCTACTCGGTAAGCAGTGCTGACTTAGTTGTACGCAATCTCTTTCTAGAGTGCATCATTCCTTAACGAGTTGTTGAATTCCCATGGCTTGTAAATTTTTCGTTCTTCCCAGTATAGCCAGCGACGACTTTATTGCGATCTCCTATCCTCTCACTCAATCCCTTTTTTTAAAATTATTTAAAATTATTACCAGTATATCTTTTATCATACATAAATTATTTAAAAAAATATAAATTATTAAAATTAATAACACAAATTTAAAATGATAAAATTCAACTTTTTTACAAGTATTTTTTATAGTATTTTTATTCTTTTAATTTTTAATTTATTAATATTTTATTATTTAATTAATGATTAAACAAATTATTTTGATGAGAAATCATTTTTTGTATAATCTTAAAGAAGAGACCAATATAACAGTTTAAAAATTAATGTAAAAATGATATTTTAAATAAAAAATAGTTAATATTATAGTTTTTAAA
>NC_029772.3:90536766-90538393 GCF_000817695.3 Arachis duranensis | reverse complement strand
ATTTATTTTATTATATTATATTTTACATATGAATATATATTTCATCGTATAATTAAATAAATATATATTTTTAATAAAAAAATTTAATAACTAAACTAACAATTAATGATGTTAATATTGGGAAGGAGTGATTCATGGGTCATGGCCAAAAAAAGGATTGAGCGAGAGGACAAGAGATAGAAATGAAGTCGGCGCTAGCTATACTGGGAAGAACGGGGAAGTTACGAACCATGAGAATTCAATGACCCGTTAAAGAATGATGCACTGTAGAAAGAGATTGCGTGAGAACGTGTTTCAATTAACGGGGTAGAATTTTAATATTTTAAAAAATTATACAATTACCCATCTAAAATAATAAATTACAAAATAACCCAACTATAGTTAAGATAATGACCAATTAAAATGTGACACATCATGAAGGATAACTTACATATTATTTCAGAGGGGGTCGGGTAGAAATCACCTAACTATATATTCAAGTGTTATCAGCCGCGAAGTTATTTTGCCACAAACATTCTCTCGTCACTTGAATTAAAATCTATTAGTTTTTTTTACATCTTTTTCAAAAATATCTTCCAATGCAATGTGGTGGGTACAGTCCTATATCTAGTTAGGACTTGAAACTCAAATTCAACCCCTACATACAGGACGGTATACATTTAAATCAACGCTGAAACATATATTTGAGAAATCAATAATGTCAAAGCACGCAAATGGATTATTCTAGTTGAGTGGATAGATATGATGAGTTGCATTGCTTCATTATTTATCTCTTTTTTTTTTAAAAAAAAAGAAATACATAAACTCTCTTGTTATTATAATATTAATTTATTAATTAAATTTTTAGATTTTAATTGATTTAGCATAAAAATATATCAATGTATGATAAAATTTCTTAGTTTATATAAATATTAGCTAAAATGTGCTAAAATTATATAATATATTATTTTTTTAAGAATAAAAAATAAATAAGTGAATTCATTTAACTCATCAATTGAAATAGAGTCGAATCGAATAAGCATTTTCTTAGACTCGTGATACTCGAACTATTTGAAATGTCTAATAGGACAATCATTTTCTTGAGATGGTTGCTTCCATATATATTTTAACAATACAGAGATACAGAATGAAAGAAAAATCAATGAGTCCCTTATTCTTTCTTTTCTTTTTTGGTTATTCTTTACAATAAAGATATTCTGTATACTGTGCATTTTTTTACTATGTATGTGAATTCCCACCTTCTCTTGATCGTTATTGGTCTCATGATGTTTGATAAGTTGAACATACTTACAGGACATACATTTTGGTACATAGTAAAGTCGTTGAACAAGAGTGCAAAAGTTGTGGACCATATCTATTTGTTTCTGCCAATAGATAGCCACCAACCTACTACTTGATTAGGTCAAGTGCATGTGGACATATTATTAATATTTCTATAGTGGTTGTGGTTGTGTATAAAAAATATGAAAATTTTTTAATGTATATGAAATACTAGTATTTCAATACTAGCTAGTATTTCAATAATCTTTAATAAACGGTTGGTTTTAATTAATATCTTTTATATATTTTTATAATTAAAATTAACGATTAAAATGATTAAAATATTGATATATTTAATATACTTAAA
>NC_029772.3:90535351-90536613 GCF_000817695.3 Arachis duranensis | reverse complement strand
ACTACTTCTAGATTAATCCTTATAATTATAATAAAAGATCTTTTTTAATTTGAATTAACTTATATACGTTTGTTACTGTGGAGAACTTCCTTGATATTTTTTTTTGAAAATTAATTTATTCTAAATATAAATTTTAGGAAGAGTTTCAAATGTATCGAGAATCGGTGTTTCAATTGTTTGATCTAAATTATAAAAAATATATATATAATATATATTAATTAAAATCAACTGTTAAAATAATTAGAATACCGGTGTTCTCGATACACTTAAAATTTTTCCTAAATTTTAAGCTAAGTGATTTATTTGTTACTTTAATTACTTCTTTTTTATAAAATAAAAACTTTCAAATGCAGCTACAAAAGACTTTTTACAACTCTAATTCACTGTCATCCACACATTATTGTTTGTAAATATATACGAGTTATTCCTTATTATTACTAATTCTCTTGGCTCTTATTATAATTAAGATGGAGCACTTGGGAATGTTTCGAAATAAGGATGGCTAAGGAGAGGGAATTGGGGAAGTAAGTTTATGCGGATTGAGGATGGAAAAGGGCATGTAACGAAAGAATGAATTATTATAGGTGGCAGACAGAGAAGAGTTACACAAGTTGACTCCAAACTAAAGATAGTATGATGGATTATGATATTGGAAAATGAGGTGTTACCACTTAACACTTAACTACTACGACACCATTCATCTCTCCCTTTCAACTGCAATGGGGGGTGCTGTTGCAAATTTGTTCCACGTATGAGGCTACATTCATACCAACAACGAACCCAATTATATAGTTGCTACCGGGGAAAAAAGAAAAAAAAATCACCTTATGAAAATTACAAACAAAAACCATGCATTTAAAAAAAACGTCAAACACAAAAGCAAATAGTGAAAGTATTCGTCGGTGTCCTTTTCTAGTGCAAGCTTATTGAAAATGTCTAAACTTTTCCAGCATAATTTTGGAACAAATTAGCGGAAAGATATAGGTTAGAGGTTAGTCTTTACTTTATGGTTTATTGTTTTATGGAAAAAGTAGAGAGACGAAACGATGGAAAGTGGAAACACGAATTACACAGTATTTTAGAATTTAAGTCCGTCCTTGTGTTATGTTTGTATTGTACCATCTGATTGTTTTATTTTGATTTTTGAGTTAAAAAAATATTAGAAGCTCAACATTTTTTATCTATATTAAATATTTAGAGTTAATATTTTGTTTTTATATTATTAAAATTTTAAATTTAATCTTTCGTATTTAAAATTGACT
>NC_029772.3:90530237-90535023 GCF_000817695.3 Arachis duranensis | reverse complement strand
AATTTTTCCTAAAATGTGTTTTTTTTTTTGTCATGATCCTAAAATGTGTTTGTTAAGGTAAAATTCGTAAACAGCATAACACTTCTTCACAAAGCCATTTTTGTTGAGAGTCTAATTGGGTCTTGCACTGGATTACTCAGCAGGCCTTAACTTTAAAAGTTGGATCCAACCCACGTACAAACAAAAAATTGGATCCACTGTATGAAATGGATGATCCGTAGACTTGACACTGTACGTCATTTTGTCAATAAAAGAGATTGGTGGTTTTTTTTGGACATTCCGCTAGGTTGTATAGAGATAAAATATAATTTTTTATAGTTATTTTTTATTATTTTATTAATATTCAAAATGTGAGTCCTACGTATTTTTAATTTCTCTTTCATCATATAAAAAAAACTGTAAACTTACATTTTTACCATATAATTCAATTTTTTTTTATCTTTGTTTTTGTGAAGTAAGTTTTTGGTATAGGTTAACCAAAAAAAAAAAGTTTTTGGTATAGAGTTATGATTTTCAATACTTCTCTAACTAAAGATGATGAATTGTACTATTACATACATGTGCACAAGCTGCAATTGGAGTACGGTGTCTTGACATATGTATGTGTTGTTGTAGTCCTTGTATGATAGCGCAACTATGAAATTACCATTATACCATACATACATAACTGGATTATAATACAATATTTGAATTATGTGATGGATGATGTCATGAAATTACAAACATACAAACAAAAACAAATTAATAGGAGGACGGCCTCTTTTGTACGTGGTTACGTTGACCTTGTTTGACCAAGACCAATATATAGCTAGCTAATTGGTCACCAAACCTTCGTTAAGCCTTGCTGTTAATACCTTCCTCAGAATTTTACCTGACGCTGCTTTTGGAATACTTTCAGTGAAGAACACTCTGTTTATTCTCTTGTAAAATACCACCTGTTTAGAAATATATTTCTTGATTTCATCCTCGGTGATATTAGAACCATTTGATCTCACAACAAATGCAACTGGTACTTCTCCAGCAACTTCATCTTTCAGCCTGAATGTAATTAAAAAAAAAAAAGGTCAAACAGGGTATTATGAGAGTAAGAGCCTTTTAGTGGAGTAGGTAGGGTAACAGACTTACGGTACAACAGCGGCATCAGAGATGTTTGGGTGGGCAATCAACAAAGATTCCAGCTCAGCAGGTGCCACTTGGTATCCTTTGTATTTGATAAGCTCCTTCAAGCGATCAACGATGAAGAGCTCATCATCATCATCAATGTAACCAATGTCACCCGTGTGTAACCATCCTTCTTTGTCTATGGTTCTCTCCGTCGCCTCTCGGTCATTCAGGTACCCTACCCAAATTAAATCATATCATTAATTACGTAACACATTAAAAATAAGACTTTTTAAAGAACTTATGCCATGTGGCATTGGCATATATATATATATATAGAGTAAAGCTAGGAACCAAAAACATATTAGCCAAAATTCAGGCAAATATTTTTGGATAAATTTAAAATTTCTACGAATTAATATATATGGATGTTTCTTCTATTAAGTATCAGAATGTTTCTTTTTCATATTAAATAGATGTTTTTCTATATATTTTTCAAATTTATGATTGTTGGAAGTAGATAAGTTAATATGAGAGAAAAAAAATATTTTTATAGGTTTTAATTAGATTTACTTAATCAATTTAAATTTTTTTAAATTTTAAATTTAAAAAATTTAAAATTAATTAATTATTAATATAAATTAATGTAGTTTTATTTAGTTTTTTGTTGATAAATTTTTGGTTTTTATACTATTTCTTCATATATATATATGATGACGATTGTAAGACAGGTGGGCCCAAACTAGTTAAGATGAGTTAGGTGAGGATGTTGACTAAAAATAGGTTATCCAATCAACACTTACTTCACCTACAACTTTGAACAAATTCAGCCTTTGACAACGCTTACAAGTTTGGTCTCCTGGATCATCTATTGAGCTATGTTATTAGAAAATGCTAATTATTTCACGAATTATTTAATTATTAATTCAATTTTTTAATTTATTAATTTAATAATATAATAATAAAAAATAAATTTTGATGATTTTTTAACATTTCTCTTATTCCAGTGTGTTGAGTATAATGGAAGCACCAATACACAGAAGTTGTGGTTGGTGAGTATGAAAGGTGCTTTACGTGGAAGCCCTCATAACTTGGTATATTACGTACAGTGATCACGTCCTCATCAGTTTTCTTTAGTTTTGGTAGCCCGTAGCCACAAACATGAAATATTTAATTATTACAATACAAATCCAAACCCACCCACTTTGTTCCACCAAACTTACAACTACCCCACATTAGACTATGGTATGTATAGTGCGCATCTTCTACTACGAGAAAATGACAACCCCGATAGAGATGCGATGTGACCACATCACTTATCTCCGAGTAAACTTTTTGTTTCAGTTGTGTTAATTATTATTGTTACATATCTAAAGCATTACGTTTGGCCCTTAGGTGGTAAAGTATCACATTCTTACCTAATTATTAGAATGCATAGTATGATGATGATTAATAGATTATATATAATGGGTTTGCTAGTGTTGTCCATTATATTTGGGTAGAAGCTACTAAGATGCATGCAGAGATGATGAATAATAGATAGTATCGTATACCTTTCATGACTTTAGTGCCTCGAATGCAAATTTCACCGGGTTTGTTAGGTGGAAGGGAAGTACCAGTGTCAGTGTCGACGATTTTCATCTCAGCGTTTCTAACGACGGAGCCGCATGCACCTGATTTAACGTTGAATGGTTCCTTTGCAAATGCTAAGCTTATGGCAAGTGGCCCCGCTTCTGTCATCCCATAGCCCTGTGTATCATAATCAAATCAAATCTATACGTTACCTATCACTAATCAAAATCTTAACATAAAAAATACAATTTTATGTACAAGAGAATCATGGCATATTAAAACAACGTATGAACTCAAATAGCGATATCTTGGCCTAAAAATAATAGAATTCGGATCCTTTAAATTTTCGATTCTCATTAAATAAAGTGAGATCCTTTACTATTGAATATTTTTTTATATATTTTCTCTTAGTCTTCCACCTATAAAATAAATGGTAATAGATCATATTTTATCTTTTAAAATAAATTTTAAAATTTAGAAGATCCAGATTAACAAATAATGGTTAACATATTTGAGTTATGTAAATATATTAAATTGTTTAGCTGTTTTTTATTTTATTTTAAAATTCTCAATGATTACTCTATTGAGGAAATAGATCCTCTTCCGTTTTTTTAACACTTAACAAAATACAGTGTGATCTTTTAATTTTAATTCTATAAGTGAAATCAAAAATAAATAAGAGAAAGAATGATGAATGATTAGATTAAAATATTAAACACTGCATACCATTTAGTATTTTTTACTAGAGGATCCACTCTCCTCTATTAAAAATATCAAAATCATATTTTCTAGAGAAAACTTTAATTTCATTGTTAGCAGAAATCAGTAGCGTAAATAATGGCATATTATTATGTACTTAAATAGAGATATTTCCGTATAAAAATAATGGTTAATGTAATGAGTAAACATGAGTCCAATACCTCAATTAGAAAATCCTTAATAGAAGTACAATTTAATATATATAGAACAATAGTGATAGAGTTATAAAAGCATGAAACTAGAAATGAATATATTACTTTTTTAGAAAATTTTTAATAAAATTATTTCTTTAGTAGAAATGTTGCTGGTTACTGCCCAAATTTAATAAAGTTGCCCTAGACTTTCTCTAGAAAGAAATCAGTAGCGTAAATTGTAATTTGACCCATTAATAATTACTATTAATTAATAAAAGTCTAGGAGACCAGCAGTTTTATTGAATTTTGGCCAGCATGTAACCAGCAGAGGAAGGTGAGCCATTGGATGAAATCTCACACCAATCTCACACCATCAAATCATCATTGATGGCTAGTTGATGGCTAACAATCCCAAAAATTGCTGGCCCTAGCATTGCTCAAAAATTAATATTAACCTGTCCGAGAGTGGCATGGGGAAGCCTAGCCTTCACAGCTTCCTGAAGCTCCATTCCCATGGGAGCGGCACCTGATATCACCCCACGAATCGAAGACAGATCATACCTGTGAGTATCCCCACTCTTCACCACCGCCAACACTATCGGCGGCACCAGAGACGCCACCGTCACCCTGTACTTCTCTATCAACTCCATCAGAGTCGTTATCTCAAACTTCTGCACGATCAGAACCGCCGCACCCGCTCGAATGCCACATAACAAGATCGAGTTCAGTGCGTATATGTGAAACATTGGCAGCACGCAGAGGAGAACGTCCTCGCTGTGCGTGTACTGATGAGGATTCTCGCCGTCAACAAGTTGCGCCACCGTGGTTACCAGGTTGCTGTGCGTTAACATCACCCCCTTTGGCAGCCCCGATGTCCCGGAGGAGAACGGGATCGCCACGAGATCGTCGGGGGTGATGTTAACTTCAGGCTCGTCGTTTTCATTGGAATTTGTGAGAAGGGAAAAGTGCAGAACACTAGTGTCCTGTGATTCTTCAGGGGAACCATCAATGCACATGATCTTGACGTCGTTGTTGTTTGTTTCCAGGTACTCTTTGAATTTCTCGACGTAAGCGGATTGCGTTATGATGAGCTTAGTTTTGGTGGCGGTGGCTTGCTTGGCCAGCTCGGCGGGAGTGTAGAAGGGGTTGGCGGTCGTGACGGGGGCGCCGCAGCGGGAGGCGCCAAGGAAAGCGAGGGCGAATTCGGGGCAGTTGCGGAG
>NC_029772.3:90514976-90530044 GCF_000817695.3 Arachis duranensis | reverse complement strand
AATTCTTGTTGAGTGGGAGCGGCTGTAGCAGATTCCATTTTCGATGGTTTAATTTGTTTGTGTTGGTTTGGGATAGTGATAATAGTGCTGTGTGCGTTTATTATATAGCTCATGGGGGAAGGGGGGTTGGTGGCTCTTTTGGTATTTTTCAAGGGAAATTATTTTTTAAATCTGTGACAGTGTGAGTATTGAGTATTGAATTAACTACCTGGTCAAAGTATAAGTGAAAGGAAATGCAACCCCGGTTGGAAATATGTAAAATGAGGTAAGAAATATTTACATGGTCATTTCAGAAAAGTTAGTAGAACAGTATCTTATTAGTGCTTTCTTTGACTCATTGTAAATGGCTGGGTTCCACTCTCAGGCCCCAGCGCCGTCATCATGGACCTCATCGTAGCGTCACTTCTTTTGTCACATATTCTTATAACTCATAAACTAATTCAGTAATACGATGAATTCCATGATGCATGTAATTTAGTGCTTAATTTAATTTTTTTATAATAAATTTTAAATATTAAAAATAAAAATTAATAATTAATTTATTACAAATATATGAATTATTGTATATATGAAATTAAATATAAATTTTTAACATTTATTTAATGGACAAGAATCTATTATGATCTTCGCTCATCAATATATTGTCCCCTCAATTTCATTACTTATTCAAAAATCAATTGACAAATGGCAACTGCCTTTTTTATCCCTAAACTGGTGCTTTTTTATCCGGAAACTGGTGCTTCTACAGTCTACACCAAGCTCAACTACCACAGCCTATATACTATGCCCACGTTTTAATTACTAAACTTGGTTACATATGTTTGACTTTTCATTACAAATTTCAACAAATTATATATTTTAAATAATATATATTAACTTCTTTAAAAAAATTAAGAACATAAAACTGTAATTTTTATCCAGTCAATTTTAGGGTAAACGCAATCGAATCGGATTAGATATAGCCAAAATTTCAATTTGATCCGCATTGAAATTACCATATCGAATCAAATCGAATATCGTAGGTTTTAAGTTTCGATCCGATCCGATCGAATATCGGTATATCGGTAAAACAAAAAAATATTTTTAAAAGTTTATTTTTATTAAAAAATATTAATAAAATTTATTTTTTCTATTTTTTAAATAATAAATTAAAATAATATAATATATATGATAATTACTAGTTAAAATAAAACATAAAAAAATATTTACTTATTTATTTCTTTATTTTTACGGATACGCATATATGCGGATACCTACACAAAATTCTATTAGTGTGCGGATCCGAATAATACGATTTGATAGTCTTGCAGATCAGATTTATATACGCAATTTTCATATCAGATTCGAATAAATATCGCGGATATGCAGATCAAATCCAATCTATGAACACCCGTAGTCAATTTTAATATAACTATACTATAGTATCTATTGTGATTATATAAATATTGTTAAAATTAAAGTCATTTTTATATTTTAAAAATTTTTTATCAATATTTTTTAAAAACATTGTTTAATAATAAAAAATATTACTTTAATTTCAACAATACTTTCTAAAACATTATAATTACTGTAATCATCTTAACATAGTATAATACTAGAATTACACAAGCAATTGCAAGCCATATAGATGGACTAAATCTCCATTTTAGTTCATGAGATTCACACGATTACTCATTTTGGTTATCGAGATTTAAAATTACTTATACTAGTCCTCCAGATTTAGTTTCGGGCACCAATGTGGTTCCTCAGTCCTTTCCGGTGATGACTCAGCAAACGGAGTGCTATGGTGGCACTCTCTCTGCCACGCTGGACCCTGCAATGGCTTGCTGACGTGGTGAGGATTGTATTTGTACCCAATTTAGTCCCTAAAACCCTAATTTTCTCTCATTTATCTGAGTTAGGTTCTTCTTCAATTTCTGTCCTCCTTCTTGTTGTCTTCTTATTCTTCGTTATCTTCTTCTTATTCTTGTTGCTCTTCTTCCTGTAAAATCTTCGTCATTCGTCGCTTTTAGTTGCAGCACCATGGTGGGTGGTGGAAGTACCGCAACTGGAAGCTCGATTCGCTCTCCTTCAAGCGGTAACTAGGCCAAGTCACAAAGCCAGAACAGAAGTGCGAGCGTGCCAGAATGGTGTGGATGTGGTTACCGTCCAGTTCTGCGATGGTCTGGAATAGAATCAAATCCAAACAAGCTATTTTTTGGATGTCCCAATTATAATGTAAGTTAAATATATGATATTTTGTTCATTTGTTCTTGCTTGCTTCATTTCATCTTCTTTTTTTGGTTCATTTCAGACAAGGAAAAAGACTTGGTGTGGTATGTTTGTTTGGGCTAACATTGAAGAAGAGAAAAATGTTGGAATAGCAGATTCTGATAGAGTCAATGGTGGAATGAAGATGAACCTAGCATGGAGGGTTGGGAGGTTGGAAGATGATGTAAGAAGTAAAAAATTCATGACCCATTTGTTGATGGTAGTTGTGTTTATGATGGTAGTGTTTTTGTTAGTGATGTGTAACAAATTTTGAAAAAAAAAAGTTGTGGAACGATTCATGTGTAATGTAATGTAATAAAATATGTATTGTGTAAAAATATATGAATGGAATGAATAATTTAATTTGTGGTATTCCTGTGACTTACACATGATTCAGCAAAATTAATTTATATTTAAATAGGATTAGAATAAGCAAGTTAAACCAACGAACCAGATTTTATATTAAATTAGTTATCATAGTTGAACAAAAAAGATGCATAACCAAGCATCAAGAGTATTAACATCAAAAAATTCACTGTGATATCAAAATAACCAGGACTGATCTTAATAGTTATTGTCTAAATTTTAACAAAATATTAAAAGCCTAATGCCACATACTAATTTTCATAACCTTCCTAAACACATCTAACTAATTTATTCAAGTCTTTTTTCTTGATGCTTTGAAACTGGGAGTAGGCACAAACTTCATTAAACTTGTCTTTCTTGATGTTGTTCCTGAGCTAGCACCCTGCAACGAATTGACTGTGACAGAACTCGGTGGTGAAGAACTTCTTCTTCTTGCCGACAACTTTGCAGGCCTTATATTTTTAGCAACCTATATCATGTAAAAATATTCAGGTTCCAAAGTCAAATTACAGTAATAGGTTATAATATAACAATAGCATTTACATCTTTATCTGCTGAGAATTCTTTTATTCAAAACAGGTAGGTTGAGACAACTTAAGTTCGACTGGTTGGACATCACTGGCTGCTGAAGCAATAGGTGCTGAATTAATAGGTTATACATTTTCTACTTCACCTTGTTGGTTTGTTCCATCAGAGGTAGCAACACATGTTTGGTCGGCTGGTGGATCACCTCCTCCTTCACCCTCTTTGTTTTTTGCAGCAGTCTCAGCCTCAGCCACAACAGTAGCAGCTGCTGCTACATCAGCCAATTTCTTCTTTTTGTAATCTCTGTTGGTGTGACCTTTATTACCACAATAACTGTAAGTAAATTTTCTAAGCTGCATTTTCAAATGAGTGTTGTCGTTGTTCTTAGTATCTAGCCTCGATCTCTTGCCTCCTCCATGTTTTTCATCCGAATTCATTCTTCTTTTCATCTTTAATTTTTTTGGTGGCCTTTGGTGCACGTGACTTATTAAATTCGGAAACCTCCTACAGCAGTTGTCCAGGTATTGGATTTATGTGGTGGTTATATGTTGCCTTGTATGATTTCATAGTCACCAATGGATGACAAAAATTTTCTGGAGGCTTATTCACCTTAGACAAGGTAGCACATGCATGTACATAGAGAATTCCTACAAGAATGCAGCAAATATAAAAATATTTAGACAACAATACTAAAATCAGTGATGCACTCTAGACATCACCTCTTGCATAGCAGGAATTAGACCCTGGCATGAAAATCAATGTTATAATATTATATTATTGATCCCATAACAGTCCCTCACTTTCAATACGACTCCCCATAAAGGTTCCTCACATTCAACAATTATATACATAGCAGTTCCTAAATTTTTATTATTGTGCATCATGTCAGTCCAAGTCAAATCACACAACGACAATACATGATATCAAGTATATTAAGAATCATATGTATATTAAGAATCATATGTATGAAGCACAAATAGTATAGCCTAAACATATTTAGAATCATATACGTTACATTAATAATTATAGCTCAAATATTGAAAATTTTATGTAACTGTTACCTTCTGCATGTCGGATATGAAGCACCATCCATTGATTTTATAGTCTCCTAAGTCTTGGTGAAGTAACTCGAGGAACCACTTTCAATTTTCTTTATTTTCTACATCAACAACTGCCCAGGCTATGACATATATATGATGATTGGTATCCTGTCCAACTGCAGATAGAATTTGGCCATCAAATTGAGTCTTGAGAAAGGCACCGACACCGTCTAACCCAATCAACGACCTTCATCCAACTTTGAACCCATTCCTACAACCACTTAAACATACATACATTTTATCAAATATCACTGACCCATCTGGTTGAGGAATGGTTGCAATCTGGATAGTTGATTCAGGATTGGCTTTTAGCAATGTCAGACCATAGTTTTGCACCATCATGTAATGTTTCTTTTCATCACCATACACAATACCTCTTGTATCACACAATGCCCTAGAAATTGAATTCTTATTTAAAGTAAGATAAAATTTTGTCTTGAAATATCATTGCTTCACAATGTGTAAGACCCCAAGTTTTCGAAAATTAAATAATTAACTATTTATGAGTTATTATATTTGTTGAATTTTATTTTTAAAAAAATTATTTCTAACCAAAATAATTAAATAAAATTTTATTATTATTAAATTTAATTTGATTATAACTTATTTTATTAGTTTGAATTATTTATTAAAAATTATTTTAGTAGATAAAATAAAAAATTAATTTTTGTAATTGTTTCCTTCTATTCATTATTCATTGAGTGAACTTGGGAGAAAGAAGAAAGAAAGACCGAATGAGCTTCCATGGAAACCATGAGTTTCCGGCTCCAATTTCTTGAGATCCGTAACTCCAATAAAAAATCTAATCTGGTAAAAGTGTTCGTATTTTTCTCCTCTACACGTTGACGTTATTTTTGTTTGGTGGAAGCTGACAGTAATATAGCTCCCTTTCCTCTTGAGTTCGGCCAATTGGAGTTCTAGAAGACACAGACGATTCTTGACGTTTTTCTCTTCAGCAGCTCGGTCAGAAAGTTTTTCCGAAACTTTTGTTGATTTTGATTTCATACAGAGATAGGGAATTTTGTTTGAAAATTAACTGTTTTTAAACTATGAGTGCCATAGAAGTCTAGTGGGTATTTGTAAATAATTTATGAATATGTATTTGATTTCTCGATTGAAAAGAGGTTGAAAATGGTTCAGTTGGGACCCGAAAAAGGGTGGCTAACCCCGAGTTTTAGGGGAAGTGCTGCCGAAATTTTATAAAAATCTGGGGTTTTATTTGAAAAGTTATTTTAAAAGATTTGGTTTTGGAAAATTAAATTATTTGAGATTTATTTAGTTGAGAAAAGGTGTATTCTATTTTTAAACTAGATTTATTAAGAAAACCATAATGTTTTAAATCCAATTTTGTAAGGAGAGATTTTGTTCTAAGTATTGTTTTTGAGTTTGTTTTTTTAAGAAAAGGAATCTCTGCCACAGGAGAGCAGAGAACAAAGATTTAAGAAAATATATTAATTAATGAAGCGTCTGTCACAGGAGAGCAGATGTGACATTGTTTGGGCCTTAGTGCCAAATGTAAAGTGGGGACGCCCACACACTGAGAACTGTTTTCCAGATGTACGCTTATTGATTTGGAAAGTCACACTGATGCAGCCTAGTCGTACGACTTATAAGCACACTGATGCATCTGGAAAACCATATCTGGGACTTGTGCCCAAGTAATATCGGGAGCGGGTAGGCAACCGACACATGAGCTCATGGCATGCGTTAGGGATAGACATGCATCATGTTGTTTGCACATTTGCATTTGATTGCCTTGCTTGTTTTATTACTTTGTGATTGTATTGTTTGTCTTGTTGTGACTTGCTTGTACATTGAATTGAATCTCTTGCTTGCACTATTTGTTTGCGAGTGTATTAAAGTGATTACGAGTTGACATTTGACTGAGGATTAATTATGTGGCTAAGAGACAAAAAATGTGACTAGTTTTATACTTAAAATTTGTTTTGAGTTTAGAAATTTAAAGAAAAGTAATTATTTATCTAAAGTAGAAATAAAAGTATTTTCAAAGGGTTTGATAAAAATATAGGTTTATTGAGTGAAGTAAATTATTTGCACTTTATTTCATTACTTTTACGGCATTCCCATTCCCTACTGAGAACGTGTGGTTTGTTCTCACCCCAAAATCTTCCACTCTTTTAGTGACACAGGTTCGAAGATTCAGTTAGAAGATGCAGACGACTAGTAGATTTACTTGTGATTCCTGTTATTTTTATAGAGTTCCCTCGCCCTTGTTGCTTTAAGTTTTATTTTATCCAGAGGGATAGGTATTGTATTTGAGTTTTATATTGAATTCATTTGTATAGCATGTATTATTATTAATAATTGTGTGATTTGAATTACTACAAAATAATTTTCTGGTATTTTCTTATAAACTGAAACGCGATATCGACCTAAAGGCTCAATATTAAATAGTAAATAAGGAGAACAGGTTAGTAACTCCTTACTTTTGGTACGATCATGACGTGCTAAAAATTAGGGTGTTACACAATGCCTGAAGTTTAGGTACTTTTATCTTTTTTAACCAATTTACTACACACCTAATTACGGTTGGCAGTCTTGTTTCTGTCATCTCTAGCACAAGTGTGATCATTGTTGAATATTTTTATCTGCCAACAAGTATCCCTATAGTCTCTTAAGGCATACATCAGCCATGGACATTCCTTTACTTTACACACAGCTCTCACTCTTTTGCTATTATTTTTTTTATCAACCTAAGTCTCCTTCCTTCCTGAATTGTGTACTCCTTAATAGACTCATTGAACTCTTATTTAGTAGTGAATTTCATACCAACTTTCAGCACTAACTCTCCAAACCTTTCTTCATCTCTAAACAATGGACAACCATCATCTGAGTCAACATCTGTTAGCTTCTCATCAGAGTTGGGAGGGGTCTTCATCTCTTCAGAATGCCACAAATTAGCCTCATCAGAATCAGCACCAGGATCAAATCCACAATCTGCACCAATAAAACCAATGTCAACTTCGCCATCCGAGACATCCTCCACTAGTCCATCATCTTCAATAACAATCTTCTCCTTAAGTTTCACAAAGACAGAGGCAGAGGTATGTTTAAACTTAAGAGAACTCCTCCTACCTTTGCTAGACACAAATCCTTCATCTGAAGATGAAGAACTACCTTCCAAACCTGGCCTATATAGTTCATCTTCTACACTTTCATAAGAGTCAGAAGAATCATCAGCATGAATTGAGGCTGGAGTAACATGTGCTATCCCTCTTTTGGAAGCAGACCTTGTTCAAAACTTTCTGACTTGGGTTGGCTTGCTGAAATTTGTGACACTTATGGGGTTGGTGGATTTTTTTGGGTTAGTGGACTTGGTAGATGATTTTGGATTTGTGGATTTGGTGGACGTTTTTGGGTTAGTGGGTTTGGTTGATTTAGTTGGGTTTGTTGCAGACTTGGTGATCCTGGAAGGTATAAAGGACTTGGTAGTTGGTAGTGCTGTTGGGTTTGTTAAAAATATTGGTAGGCTTGGATGGTTGTGGTTTAGGTATGGAGACAATGTTGACAGTAGTAGGAGTGGATGTTGGAGCTGCACTTAGCCCAAAATTAGAGTTAGAATCTTGTTCATTTGGCTTAGAATTTGGAAGGGGGCATCAACTAAAGTGGGTTTAAAATTAGGAATTGGTGCCTCACTTGGTCTCTACCCAACATCTTCTTCATCGTCCAAGTAGACAACACTAGTATCACCTTCTAATATCTCAGGAAGTGAGACACCATGCTCATAATACACTTCAACCAATCTTTTGTTTTCTGAGCATGGTAACACATTTCCATGAGTTCATTATCGCTGTCTAGATTCCTCAAACCAACTTCTAGGTTCCTCCCAGGCACAAGCCACCAGCACTTATATATTTCATCATAACCAAATTTTTTATTGTAATTCCTCACGTAAAATATGTTCAGAGTGTCCACATCAAGATCGCCTAAACAAGTCCTGTTATCTAGAGAATAAACCAGTATGTCGTCTTCCTTTTTTTGGAAATTACCCCGTGATGTATCATAATATCAATCAATTCAGCCATCTACATAATAAAAAAAGAGATAATATAACCTTAGTTTAAAATCATGTATCATTCAAATTAGAAGTCACAGACAAATATTAAACATATACACTATTTTTTGCATACTTCAGAGATGAAATACACTATTATACATTGTACCTTAGTTCAATTTTCATCGCACTACTTAAAGTATTTTTCTTTTCTTTTTCAGCATACATTTAGTTATTTTTTTCTAGTAGAACTGTCTCAACTATAAGAAAATACATGTAGTTTCAATTGGACAATATAACAGCATGCTTAGTCATGAATAAAATTGTGGTGAAAATTTTTGTAGATAAGCACAACAAACTTGATGGCCAAAATTGTTGTGCCGATTTTGGTTTTTATCAAAATTTACTACATCAAAGTATTACTGCAGTAGTAACTGATCACAATAATGAACAATGATTTTCTTCTAAGATTTTAACTGCAATTTTTTTCTTCAAAATGCATGTTGATAAATGTCTCCGTCAACTTGAATTTTCAGTGTAAGAATCAAAATTATTCAGAGATGAAAGTCAAAATTCAAAAACCAGTTTAAAATTGCATAGCTCTAACCCTATCAACATCATCCCCTGTTTCATTCATAAAAAAATAGAGCACCCCAACAATCCAACCCAACGTATAAGCAATCAAAGAAACCCTACTAGAAATAATAATTGCAACAAAGTATAAAGGTTCTCCATTGATAAGAACACCAGCACCATAGAGTACAATCATACATGCTTCCAAAAATAAATTAAAAATAAAAAAAACCACTAAACTCCAATATTAACAATTACATTGGCTAAGAACGAGATGGGAGCAACCTCCTTCCTTTGAAACACTGTGATTTTTCTCTAACCTAGTTGTGGGTTAGTTCAACTTAGGTGATGAATGATTTCAGAAACTCTTCCCTGGCACCATTGATTAGAGATGAAGAAGAATGATGGAGGTAGAGAAGAAGATGAATATTTTGTATGGGTAAAAATCGTTCCTTCTCCTTTATATACAAGCCACACGACGTCTTTTACTTATTTGGGCGCTAAAGGGTAAACAACGTTGTCCAGCGTGGCAGAGAGAGTGCCACCATGGCACTTTGTTTGCTGAGTCATTATCGAAAAGGACTGAGGAATCACATTGGTGTCCGGAACTAAATCTAGAAGACCGGTATATGTAATTTTAAATTTCGATGACTAAAACAAGTAATCGCGTGAATCTTAGGGACTAAAATGGAGATTTAGTCCATATAGATGACCCAATATCTTGTTCATCCATTATCTGAGCATCTCTCTTATATTGTGCTGGTTAAGTGGTTATAATTGTTACATATAAATTAATGCTTAGCAAAATCGAACATTGCGTGACAACTTATACAAAATTGGCACAGCTATGTAAATCCAAAAGGGGGAGAATTGGAAAAAAAAAGATGCATGACCCACCTAACTCGAGTTTTTCCTTTCCCATTTATGATTAGTTGTTTACCCTTTCAAGCATTGTATGTAGTTTACTACTTTTATCTCTAATATGATAATTCAGGTATTGGTTCTTCGTTTAGGTAATGGTATATCTTGTCTTATTTATGACGTAGTCACCGGTCGTCCGCTCTTATAGTTATTGGTTAGTTCATGGAAATCTTTATAAAATGACATTTTGATTTAGAAAAATATCCTATGTTAGGTGAGTTTTTTTCTTTTTCTTTTTATAATAATCAGCTAGATTAGTTATGTAAAAAATATAATAAGCTGGACGGGGGCAAAAATGGAGTGTGAAATAAAGGCCGGTTGATATAAATATTGGAAGCAGATATTTTAGCAAACAAAAGTTTGGTACATATAATCAAACCGAGAATGGAAAAAAGAATAAAAAATAGGTTAGTTATATATACATCAAGTCAATATAATAAATCAATAAGGTATATACATTAAAAAAAGGCATACATACATGCATCTTGAGACATTGGACAAATGTGAACAATTTGTTTATACACGAGTTAGAGAATCAGTAGAGATTTTCTTAAATTATTAAACAGGAACATGTAACCAATATTATACATAATGCACAGCATAGCACTACCTTTAAATAAGTTATGTGTACTTACTCGTGTTTATTGTTATCCTTACAAGGAGAAATAAACTATCAGAACTTATTAATAAATAGTGTTAAGTAGCACACGTTTTTATATTACTATTTAGAAAAGTATTATAAGTTTGTTGTGGTGATTTAAAATGTGTTTAAATTAGTTGTCCAACCCCTTAAGAACTTCAACGAACGTTCAAACTATGCCAGCTTACATCTAATTAGAAATAACTTGTGCGCGATCAATATATATGAAGGTTGTAAGGAGTAAAAGTGAGTCAATCGCCTATAATGAGATAATTTTTATTTGTTAGTAGAATTTTATAAATTAAGAATAGTAATAATATAATTAATTCTGTATGAAATTAGTGATTTTTTTAATTTTTCTTTAATATAATTATCTTCTCTCTTCCTTTTCTGATTTAGTTCAATTCTTTCTTGATTTACTTTTATTTTTTCTATTCAATATTCTTTCCATTATAATAGGTTTTTTATTCACCATCATTTTTAACTTTTATGGTAGTTTATCAGATTTAATTAAAAAATAATTTGGTACAATTTTAGAATATTATGATAATTTATTGGCTTATGTAAAAAGTATTCATGGCACCTATGTTGAATTATTGCTTCCATATTTTATCAGTGCATTAAAAATCTAAATTCAAAGAGAAGTTCTGTAAAAAGAAAATAGTTGGTAACAAAAGAAAATTAGCCAAAAAAATTATAACTTATTTTATTTAATATTTATTAATTGTTGTGACAATTAATAAATATTAAATAAAAAAGTTCCGACTATTTTTTTGTTTTTCTAATACTATTGTCACTACAAGAAATAAGGGGTTTAGCTACGAAAAAAATTGTGGCTAAACTCTAAGATAATCGTAGCAACTATACATTGGCCACGAAAGAATATTTGTGGCTAATCGAGAGGTTGCATTTTCAATTTGCCACGATTTTAGCGTTATTAGCCACAATTTTAAACATCGTGGAGACCTTCAAAGAGCCACGATTTATATATCATTGTCCACGCATAATGCCGTGGCTAAATAAGAATAATTAAATAAAAAAGTATAATTCTACTACACTTCATCCGTAGTTAATTTGTGCAGGTCGGGTTTTTCAGCCACATTTTTTTTGTGGCTAATGTTGGATTATTTAATCACACTATTTTTGTGGCTAACTCACTATATTTTTCACATACAATTTAGGGCTAATTTGTGCTAATTTATTTTAATTGAACAATTTTATTTAAAAATTTGTATAGAGCTGCCATATCCATAGCTTTTTCTCTAAAATTTCATCCAGTTTCTCTAAATTTATCACACATCATATATTTTCAACACCAAAGACCTTTCCAATTTACAGCGTTGCTCTACGAGCCATTACACCCAGAAATCGTATCAATAAATTTACGTCATTATCTCGACTTTGTCCATGCCCATCAAGTTCCATAATGTCTTTTTCATCCATTTTCAAATGCCAAACTTGAATTGTCGTCCTTTTGCCAGTTGTAATTTCTCCCATAGTGTCTGCAATGAATATAAAATTGAATAAAAAAAATAAACTAAATATTAGAATTCAAAAAATCACGTAAAAAATTTGAAATTTCATATACCTTTAACATTCACAACTAAAGGGTCATTATAATCTTTTCTGGTAGGTACTGGTTGAGACTTATTTAACCCAAACTTTCTGCAAATTCTTCATTGTTGTTGATATTCTGTGTTATCGTAATTCTGCTAAAAGGGTCTCTTCTGAATTATTATGTTTTTGTTTCACGAAAAAATCTACTAAAAACTACTTTAATAAAATTTTAACTTTCTGCCAAAAACTACTTTCTGCCAAAAACTACTTCAGAAGTTAAGCGCACATTAAAATTTTAAATTTTAAAAATTCAGCTTGACCAATGTTATTTAAATTGTCTTTTAACTTTCTTTAATCTTAAGAATATTTTTTTAAATACTAAATATACTTTAAATTATTTTATTTTTAACACAATAGTTATTTATTTATTTTTTAATGGTCAAATATAATAAAAATTTTAAATTTAAATTTTGATTTTGTAATATTTTTATCTTTAATTTTTATTACAATAACAATAAATAACCAAAAACTACTTTAATAAATATATGACCCTCACAATCTCTCATTTCATGCAGTTGATAGTTGATGATTTAAACAATATACTATTATTTAATTATTTACCTATTATACATGAAACAATATAACAAGAGTTATACATTAAGTAAATTTTGTAAATACTTTTACCTGAAAATTTTAATGTTTAATAAATTTTAATTACTAAATTAGTTACTAAAATTTTATTACATTAGACAAATTAATTATCAGATAAAATTGTTATAAGAAATTTTATAAATTAATTTCTTTGTTACTTAATAAAATTTCTCTATTATACATGAAACAATATAATAAGAGTTATACATTAAGTAAATTTTGTAAATACTTTTACCTGAAAATTTTAATGTTTAATAAATTTTAATTACTAAATTAGTTACTAAAATTTTATTACATTAGACAAATTAATTATCAGATAAAATTGTTATAAGAAATTTTATAAATTAATTTCTTTGTTACTTAATAAAATTTCTAACTTTTATACAAGTGACTCATAAATTAATTAGTATTAATTTTTTTATAACTGAAAATAATTGTAAAATAATTAATTAATAGAATATACCAATTAAATAATAGTAAAAATAAAAAATTTAATTCATAATTTTACAAAATAATTTTTAAAAAGATAATTATACATATAATAAGAGTACAGTACTCACAAAAATATATAGTATGTACTAAACCATATAAATAAAGACTAATTTTTTTTAACTTATTCTCATTTTTTTAAATTCAAAAAATGATAAATAATTTATTTTTAATAAAAACCAAAAAATTTTTTATACTTACAAATTATTGAACTTTTTATTATCTATTCAAATTATATTATTTTAGTTAAATAAATTTTATCTTTATAATTAACTCAAATATTAGAATATTATCTTTATTTTTATAATTTTTTATTTTATCTAAATTCATTTTTTTTATATTTTTAGATTTAATTTCATAAATATGTGTTAATGTTAGAATATTAAAAAAATGATACTATACATTAATAAATTTATTTAGAAAATTAATTTATTTAAGACAGAATAGCCATGGTACGTTAATGTAAGCAAGAAATACAGCTACGAAAAATATTGTTTATAGCAAAAGATTAAATTTTAGCTACTGTCGTAATGTTTCATGATAAATAGAAGACACGCTCATTTATTTTTATCACGATTTAGTGTTCGTAGTTAAAATTTGGTGGCTAAACACCATTTTTATGGTAGTGTGTATGTAAAAATTCAAAATTTACGTTAAAAGCTTGGCTTAGTGTAAGAATGTGTGAAATAAAATATAAAAATGAGGATCAACCAAATCCAAAACTTCAAGTAGAAATTTATTAAATTCAGAACACAACAAAATACAAAATCACAACAAATCCAAAAATTCAGAAATATAAAATCTAGATCTACGATTGAAGGGTCCAAATCTGGTACTAGCCTGCATGAAGGAGCAAATCAGCTGGGGCAGAAGATGACATTCACAGCGGCAGAACAACTGCGAGCTAGAGTGGCGTGAGAAGCACGATCAGCAACGACATTGATCGAGGATGGCGTTGTTGCAAAGGGGAAGGTGAAGAGTTGGAGACAAAATCTCATAAGACGACCGACATGGCGACAGCCAACGAAGCCGAGCAAAAGTAACGGCGTCGAGGATGAAATCATTAAATGCTAAATATTTTGCATGGAACTAATTTTTTTGTTATTAAAATTAAAAAATGTGAGTTGTTAATCAATTCTAGATTCAATTTTAAATTCGAATAAAAAAAATATTATTTTAAATTTTATTTCATTAACTAGACTTATTTTTAAAATAAAAACTTATTTTGTACATTATATTGATAATGCGATCATTTATTTTTTTAATTGCAATTATTATTAGATAAAATAGTATAAAATATTGATAAAATTTTATTCAATAATTTAAAAAATAATAATTTATTTTTCAATAGAATAAATTATATATTGAATAGCAAAAATTATTATAATTTTTCTTCACACAAGCTAATACTCAACAACGATATTTCGGTAATGTTATCGAGAAATATTAATTAATATATTAGTTTTTATAAGGCGTAAGTCTATAAGTTTTGAAACTTAGCATGTCATAAAATGTGAAATTTTAACAAGTAACAACATTAATTATATTGTTTTGACTTTAAGAATGAATATATATATATTTTTTTATGACCTTCAAGAATGAATATGATAATACCAACTTCAAGAATTAATATGTTACCAACAAATAAAACTATTTCAAATAAATTTTAACAAAGATAATAAATTTTCACAAGTATTGCTATTAACGAGAAATTATTCTACTTTAAAGACAAATACTATTCTTCACGGTATTTTTCAATTCTATAGGTCGATAACTAATCCATCACAGATTGAAACTCTATTTATTAATGGTGATTTACTACTAGTCAATGTTACTATACACACAATGTAAGATTTGAACTTCTAATACCTACTTAAACAGATAAGTGAAATAACTATTCAACCAATCCAAATTAATTAAGATAAATACTAATTATTTTTAATATTTTTGACATTAAAAATAGTTAAACTTTTATTTAATT
>NC_029772.3:90474027-90514747 GCF_000817695.3 Arachis duranensis | reverse complement strand
AAATTTTTTATCTTAACTGAAAAATAATTAATTTTTTAATTAAACTCACAATAACAAACAAGAATCCAAATATAGTTAAGGTGAATATACTCATATTCAGTTATTTTTATATGAAGTTGATAGTTGTAAATTGTTAGATAATAATTTAGTCAAATTTATTAAAATTATCTAATAATTTTTAAATATCATTTTCAATATATGAAGACAACTGCATATAAATTTCTAATTAGTTAATATTTTAATTGAACTCATAATAATAAATAGGGCTCCCTAAATGAAAAGATTCTTTCTATTCATAGACTAAAGTACATTAATATTCTGGTCTTTTATAGCGTTGGAAATTTCAGCCCAAACAACTTGTATGAGCTTGATTCTTGTCAAGCAATCATTACAAATAAATCTTATACCATCCCGTTAAGTATACACTTTTTATAATAAATATCATTTTAATATTAGTTTTCTTTTAATAACTAAACATGAAATTTTTTTATCTTATTAATTAAAAATAATTTAAATATATAAATTATTAATAACAAACTATTTTTATAAGATGTCAAGAATATATAGTGTTTGAATAATATCTTTTTATATAGTGTTTGAATAAAATAATGATTACAGGGACACAAAATCAAATAGTTTTTGGAAGATTTATATTACAGACTCGAGATAAAAAAGAAAACCCAAAAACGATTGTTCGGTGTCTTTTGTAATAGTGGGCCACCCTGGCTAGTGACAAAGAAAAAGAAAATGGATTGGCCTCCAATATGCACAAGTAGTTTGGGCCGTATCATAAAACTTTCTAATTAGGACTAAATTTCAAGGCCAGATGCAAGCCTTGCTCTGAGGTGTTTTCGTAAAATCTTACCTGACGGTGCCTTTGGGATTGAATCCACAAAGAAAACTTTGTTGATTCTCTTGTAAAACACAACCTGTCACAAAAAATAAAATAAAAAATCAACTGTATAACATAATACAAAAATACTATTTATACACTAAATTAACCATCAATATATTTATATATATATATAGTTTAATTTATTTTCAATATATATTTATATTTTAACATATCTTTTATATTAGTAGCTGACTTTAATAATTGATTTTAATATACACTTAGCATTACTCAACAAAATAAAAGGAAAAGTAAAGTGCTCAAGGGTAATTTATGTATGGAAAAATATAGATAGACAATAAAAATACTAAATAATATAAATAATAGATATATTAGATGTTTAATTCACTAGATGTATGGATGATTATTTTAATATTAAAATTTAGATGGATAATTTAAAGGCGTAATATGTTTTTATTTGATTGGTAGTTGTTTATGTTATTCAAGATGATCATCATTTATCTAGCACTCCCGGTATGTATTTCATTCCTCAATTACCTGCTTTGAGATATATAGCTTGATTTCATCCTCCGATATCTTAGACGCGTTTGATCTTACAACAAATGCAACAGGAACCTCTCCTGCTGCCTCATCTTTCATGCTGAAATCAATTAATGTAACGTTGTGGTAGTTACAATAATCAAGAAAACAAATAAATATGGGGAATCTATCTATATATCTATGTAGATACATAGAACTTACGCTATAACAGCTGCATCGGAAATGTTAGGGTGAGAAATCAACATAGCTTCGAGCTCAGCGGGAGCCACTTGAAATCCTTTGTATTTGATCAACTCCTTTAAGCGGTCAACGATGAATAGCTCATCGTTGTCGTCCATATATCCTATATCACCCGTGTGCAACCATCCCTCTTTGTCTATGGTATCTTCTGTCGCCTTAGGGTCGTTTAAGTAACCTACCCATCCATAACATTATGTCGCAGCTATATATAATATACAGTCTTGTTGACTTTCTAATAAGAAGATTAATGTGTTATTTGAACTCTTTCTCTTTTTTATATAATATAGAATCAACTTATTCTCTTACGTATAGTTTCACACTAAAGAAAATAGGTCGGATACTCTCATAAAAATGCATAAAACGTTTTTTAAAAATGTTTACGTGTCGCATTATTATTGGACGTATCAATGAATTGGTTATTTTTAAATTTCATAATAAATTAGAATAAAATCGATTTTTTTATAATAATAACAATAAATCTAATTTTTTTAGGAATCTAATTATATTTTTAAATTTTTAAAAATTTAAATGTCCGCAAAACAAAAAGTTAGTGATATATTTATCTTTTTATTAAAAAATTTAAAGATATTCGATTTAAATTGTATAATAAAATTAGATTAGACCGAATCTAATAATTATAATGCAAATAATTAGATTTATTATGGTTTTTATATTAAACTGATTTTGTTTTAATTTATTAAAAAATAGATTATTAACCAATTTAATAAAAATGTGAAATAATAACACCACACATGTAAAAACGTCTTTTAAAAAAAATATTTTTAGTGAACAGAAATACATGAACAACAGAAATACATGAACAGAATAAGTTTCTATTGAATATGTATGTGATTGGGCATAAAAATGAAATTTTTCCTCCTACGAGACGACATTGTACCTTTCATAATCTGGTTGCCTCTGATGCAAATCTCACCGGCATGATTTCTGGGGAGGGAAGCAGCCGTGAGAGGATCCACAATCTTCATCTCTGCGTTTCTTACGACGGTCCCGCACGCACCTGATGATTTCACCTCAAAAGGTTCCTTTGCAAACGCTAAACACATCGAAAGCACTGGACCTGCTTCCGTCATCCCATAACCCTGCATGCACACACGCTCTAATAATCTTATCATGCTTATTGTGTTGAGCGAGGGCAGTTTCGTAACATTGCTTGCTCATCAAGGACACACCGGATTTACGAATCCTAAAGGCTGTTCATACATTTAATTTATGTGTCTGTGTAGTTACTTTTGTTGCCTTTGCTTGCTCATCTGTCCCAATGACTATAGCAATCACATTACGTTTCTGTTCATCAAAAGTCTTTCAACACTCCTAATTTAGAAAACTTCTGGCACCTAGTTTTCTTTTTCTCTCTTTCTCTTTTCGTAGCTCATTATTAATTAAATAAAAATTGGTTCTTTGCTTAAACAGTTCCTTTTCAAGCTGAAAGGTACTATTTTAAGTAAAATAGAGGTTTTAATTTGCTCTTCCCTGAAAACCTAATTTTTATTTTATATCTCGGATGTAAAATAATTGAGGATAGAGAAAGGTCTACATCATAACAACATCATGCAATAATTTCTGGTAGGGCAAAGAAACGGTTAGGGACGGTGAAGATAAAGATTAAGATAAAATTAATTGCATCTGAGTTTTTTTTTTTTTTTTTTATTAGGAAGCATGGCCCTAAAAGCATCGTGAAGGTCCTTACCCAATGGGGCCGCACCGGACATCACCATCCGAATGGACGATAAGTCGTAGCGTGTCACCTCCCGGCTCTTTACTATCGCAAGAACAATCGGAGGCACTAATGGCGCAACGCTCACCCTGTGCTTCTCAACCACTTGAAGCAGCCCCACCACCTCAAACTTGTGCATTATCACTATTGCAGCCCCTACTCGAAGCCCGCACAGCAGAACCGAATTCAGCGAGTAAATGTGGAACAGTGGAAGCACGCAAACCACCACATCATCGTGCTGAATGTACAGATTGGGGTTCTCTCCGTCCACCTGCTGAGCCACGCTCGTCACTAACCCTTTGTGTGTTAGCATCACCCCTTTTGGGAGCCCCGTCGTGCCGGACGAATACGGCAGCGCAACTACATCATCCGGGAAGATTTTCACGGCAGGGATGTCGCCCTCATCCGCCTCTGTTAGCTCCGAGAAGTCAAGGCACCCCTGCGGCGGCGCGTCGATGCACACGACCTTGATGTGTTTGTCCCTGGCCAGATCCTTTACCTTGTCCACGAACGACGACTGAGTTATTATGAGCTTAGCAGCGGAGGCGGTGGCCTGCTTGGCGACCTCGGCGGGGGTGTAGAAGGGGTTGGCGGTGGTGACGATGGCACCACGGTAGGAGGCGCCAAGGAAGGCGAAGACAAACTGGTGGCAGTTCTGGAGGAGGAGGAGGATGACGTCGCCTTGACGAACACCTAGGTTGTTGAGTCCGGCGGCGACTTTTCTGGCGGTTAGTTCGACGGCGGCGTAGGTGAAAGTAACGCCGGTGGTGGCGTTGATGAGGCAAGGACGGTCCTTGAAGTGGGAGAGATTCTGAAAGCAGTAAGTGTGGAGAGGGAGGTGGGTTGGGATGTAAATGTCGGGCAGCTTGGAACGGAAAATAAAGTGATGGTCACCACCGTGATGATGATCATGGTTTCTTGTTGGTTCCATCTTTTTTCTTTCTGGTTTGAAAGATGCTAAGAGTGGGTTTTGTTCGTTGCAAGTGTTATTTATATGGTAATTAACTAATTAATTAAGGTGTGGCTTTAATAACTTTAATTGTTTCTGTTTACTTTATTGAGCATGAGCAGTTTCTTGCGTGATCAGAGACTTCTCCTAGGTTGGTTGTGAATTTGGTTCAGTTTGATATGAAAAGTAGGTGATCGAGGATTATATAGCAAATAAACTGGGATGGAGGGAAACTACTACTCAAGGGTAACATGTGTCCAACCCATTAATATAACATAGGTATGCATGATACTTATCCTGATGAGTTTTTTTGTTTTTCTTTTATTCTTTCAAATCAATAAATTATAGTTAGATTTCGACATTTACCAACGAAATAATAAATGTGAAAAACAGTGGGATGATGTTAACAAAAATTATAAGACATTATTATTATTATTATTATCGATTTTGTTAGGTAGACAATAATTTTTGTGAATGATGTGAACAATAGATTTTAGAATTGATTCACTAAAGTAAAAAAAATATTCCACCCTCAAATTACCTCTTAAATCCTATCATTAGGATAACTATATGCACACCTACTAAATTGAACATCCAGCATAAGTAAACTGAATTAAAAGGAATAACCACCATCCAACTAATAATCAACGTACGTAATCATCTGCGTACCTATTGAATTAAACATTTAATATATTCATTGTTCACATTTTTTAATACTTTTATTGTTTCTCTATACTTTTCCTATTATTATTATTCACAAAGCTTATATATTATTTTGAGAACTTTTTAATTTTAATACGAAGAGAGAGTTGGTGTAGAGTAGAGTTATAAAGGTATATGGTGTTTCACCAAGGTATGAGGGCTGCAAGACAAATCGGACCGTCTGATTGGAGGTACTGAAAATCTTAGGTCCGATTTGTGTACTGACAAAAAATCTGGATCCGATTTATTTACTGACAAAAAACTCTGGATCCGATTTGTGTACTAACAGAAAATTTTGATCCGATTTCAGTATCCACGAAATTCTGCTCCACACAAATCGGATTGTCCGATTTGTGTACCTCTCTCTGCAATAAAATTGAACGATCCGATTTCTTTCCTCTAAAACAAAAAATTGAACGCCGTCACAACCGTGTATATCTTTCCAATACTCTATAACTCAACATAACTTACATGTCAACCTCGTATAAATAAAATTAGCCTTATTTTGAAACCAAGTTTTAAGATATATAATCCAATGAAAGCGTGTGTGTATCAATGTGTGTACCTATATATATGAAATTTTTACGTTAGTTCTGAAATATTGTTCTTTCTTGTATGAGAAGGTAGATAAGAATTCTTATCATATTCTTGTCCTTCATTATTTCATTTCCAATCTTAGAAATAGACACGTAAATGGGTGGAGTAATCGGCCTCCTGTTTGGTTGAAATGGGTAAAGTCTACCTAGCCACCATTGGAAGAAGGGGTGAAAAGGAAGATGTTTAGCTTCATCATGTGTACTCTTCTCAAGAGTGAAGAGTAGGATTATTTAAACATTTACAAGTAGATTTTGTTAACACTTATCAAAATCAAAGGAGGATGAGAAAAAAAAAAGACTAAAATTTTATTCTGATCTCTACTAAATACTAATCTAATCTATGGTTGACAACCCACCAGTAGTTGTAAATAATTAATGTAGCATATATACTGAGAACTTCTCAATACACTTAGCAAAATGAGAATGATATTCTATTGGTTTTTCTTTCACATAACACTACTATACAGTTCATTTTCATCAAGGATTGCAAAAATTTTAAGGAAACAGATCCTTTCTAATTTTTTTAAGGGTAATGCTAGGTAAACAAAAAAATAGCTAGAACTTATTTTATTTAATATTTATTAATTGTCGTAACAATTAATAAATGCTAAATAAAGTAAATTATGGTTGTTTTTTGCTGATTTTTTTTTGTTATCAAACATTTTTGTTTTTTTAATACTGGAAGAAATGCAATGTGATTTTTTACTATTAACTTTATAAGTGGGACCAAAATTAAATATGAGAGAGAATAATAAAAAATAAGAGATCACAATTGATACTATCTATTTTTTTTGGTGAATTCTTCCAAACCCATGGCAATTTTTTGGGTAAGTTACCCTTGCACATGTGTCTTCATCTCAGCCGTTGATCAAAAAAATTTTCAACATTTCATTAATTGCATTCATTGATAATAGCAAAAGCCTTTAATGAACATATACTATAACAAATACTACATTAATTATTGTATACATATACTATATAGTGTATTGGGGAACATTTATAATTATAATTTATAATCTCTAACTTGTTTTTCATTTTATAAAATACCCTCCATCACTTTCTGAAATTCAACATGCATGTCTCACAAACCTTTAATTCATGTTTCACTTCCTGGAAAACGCATAGAACCCACTGCCCACTGGTTTTTTCGCCTTCGTTCTATACCCACTACCCAACCCTGGAATTTGTTATCCTAGAACCCACTACCCAACCCTGTTTGATTTTTAGTGTCCATTTAGCAAGAATGATCTCCTTCGAGTAACAGGTTCCGGAACTGGTACTCTGCTTTCGTCGGATTGGCGTCGACGTCAACTCAGGAGAGGGCGAACGCTAAACTGATGTGGCTCCGGTAGAGAATTTTGTAGCAGAACTTCTGCTAGATCCGAAGCTGTGGCTGCTGGAAGCTGGTTTACCAACATTCATTTTTCGGCTGCCTTCGAATTAGGTGCGTCGGATTAGGTAAAGGTCACCTCCCTCCGACTCCGACAGTGCATTTTTTATCCGTTGAAGCTCAACATCTGGTTCTCATCAAGGTATGTCCGATTAAGTTTTTTTATTAATCCAGATTAGTTTAATTTTGATGATAGTCTATACCTTTTCAACGGTTCTCTATTTACGGTGTTGGGTTGCTATTTTGGATTTTGGAAATAAAGCAACATTGTCCAGTTCTATGCTGTGGCTAGTTTGGGGAAATGAAATTAAAACCTAATACTGGGGTCGTAAACAATTGGGTTAGTTTAATTGGATTTGGTTCATTTAATTTTACATGCAGCTTATTTTAGCTTCCCTTCGTTGCTGCCATTGGCTCTGTTTATTGACATTTTTGGGTAAAATTATGGCAGGGGTTAAATTATGTCCATAAACGAGGATGATGTGAAGAATGATTCTGATAATGATTTGGGTGATGATTTCGATTATCAACCGAATGCAGAAGACGATGCTGAAGACGACGATGTGGATTCGCTGGATTCTACTAGCAAGAGTGAAGAAGTTTGTGGTGTAAAAAGAATAGCAGATTTAATGGTGGAGGATATTTGGAACCTGGAGTTTAGGACGGAGGATGAGGCCTGCCAGTTTTATAACGCTTATTCTTGTTGGCATGGATTTGTAATGAGGAAGGACGACGTGGTTAGGGATAATCAAGGTAGAATCATTAGCAGGCAACTTGTTTGCAACAAAGAGGGCTGGAGAAATATGAGGTATCTTGATATGGATGATAGATCAAGGGAGGCAAGGTCACTAACGCGAACCAAGTGTCCAGCTCGGCTTAGGGTAAAGCTTGACTACGGCTGCGGTAGATGGAAGGTATCATGTTTTGTGGAATCTCACAACCACGATCTGACGCCACCCCAATTTGCGCATCTGGTACCGGCCAATCGTCGTCTCACTGTGACTGATAGAGTCCAAGTGAAAAATCTTCATAATTTTGGTGTCAAGAGCTGCCATATTATAGGGTATGTTGCATTCCAGAAGGGTGGATATCATCATGCTGGCTTCACACGGAAAGATTTGTACAACCACATCGATCGCTATCGTCGGGCAAAAGTTAAAAACGGGGATGCCAATGCAGCAATAAACTATTTGATTGGCAAGTCAAACAATGATCTGCTGTTCTTTGGAAAGTATACGTTCACTAGTGACGAAAGGCTGGAGCATATTTTTTGGGCAGATGGGCAGTCAATTATCGACTATCACTGCTTTGGAGATATTGTTGCCTTTGATTCAACCTACAAGAAGAATAAATACAACAAGCCTTTGGTCATTTTCTCTGGATGCAATCATCACGGGCAGACTGTTATCTTCGGCTCCGGCCTACTATTCGACGAAACCACAGAGACGTATAAGTGGTTGTTGGAAACCTTTGTTGAAGCGATGGGTGGAAAAAGTCCAAAAGCAGTAATAACTGACGGAGACCTTGCTATGCGAGATGCAATCAAGAATGTTCTGCCTGATGCAGCCCATCGGTTATGCGGCTGGCATCTGCAGAGAAATGCATGTGAAAATATAAAGAATCCTAATTTTCTGCGCGATTTTAAGGGTCTTATATACGACAACAACGACCAGAGAGACTTTGATCAGAGATGGGCAGCCATTTTGGATAAGCACAATCTTGTTGGAAGTACCTGGATGGAAAAGACGTACGAAACTCGTGAGATGTGGTCCCATTGTTTCCTCCGGGATAAGTTTTTTGGTTACATAAGGATGACATCACAGTGTGAAGGTATAAATTCTCTCATCAGATTTTATGTTAATCGCAAGAACACCCTCATTGACTTCATGCATAACCTGGATAGGGCCTTAAAGGAGTGTAGAAACAACGAGTTAATAGCTGACTTTAAGTCTCAGTGCTCAGAGCCAGTGATGGTAACCTCGTTGGAGGTATATGAAAGATCTGCATCATGTTATTTCACGCGAAACATTTTCAAGGAAATTCGTAATGAGATTCAGAGGGCAAGGGCTTTGAATATAACGGTACTAAGCACAACCTTGGACAAGGTAGAGTTCAGTGTGACTGCTCTCGGAGACCCGGCCAAAGATTGACGGGTGGAAGTCGATAAAGGTAAGAATCTGTTCTCGTGCTCGTGCAAGCTGTTTGAATCACGTGGTATTCCCTGTAGTCATATCTTCTGTGCCATGAAGTTTGAAAACATACTTGAGTTTCCAGATTCGTTGATATACAAAAGGTGGACAAAGAATGCAAAGAACGAATTTATTAGCACAGAAATGCCTGTGAATGATGACATCGAAAGGGTCTTAAAGTTTCGAGTTGGAGCGTTGGCATCGAATTGCAACAAGCTGTGTGATATTGCTTGCAAGGATCTTGCAGACTTTGATGAAGTCGAGTCTGAACTTGTCAATTTAGTTATCCGCCTGCAGTCACGCAAACAAGGCAAGTCAACTTCTAATGTTAACGTGGAAGGCATCAACGATCCCTTTGTTGTCAAAAGCAAAGGAGCCCCTTCCAAGAGGTCTTCTTGGAGGAAGAAGAGAGCATGCTCTAATTGCCACAAGTACGGTCATTACTACAAGCGCTGTCCAGATCTGATGCAGCATAGTGTGGAAGGCAGCCCTCGCGATCGATCATACGGCAATGCATCAGCCAAGGACTCAGGTTTTAGTCCAGAAAGGTTTGCTAATTCTTCGAGGTCGTTCTCAATTAAGTCCGAACACCACTCAGGACCTAATACCAAGGTACGATTTATTTATTCGAAATAGACTCTGGCTGTGAAAATCTTGTTCGGTGTGTGTCCCTTTAAAAACCATTAAACTATGTGAATGTTCCTCTATTTGGGCAGCCTTTTAAAAAGGGTGGAACAAGGAAGTTTACGGCGACGGGTATGAGGAACCGGAAGGGTAAAGACAACACTTTTGTCGAGGTAATTTTTTTGAATGTAAACATCTAATTTCCGTGTCATGAACTGGGTAAACTAATGAAGATCTACTTCTTCTTGTCAAATAAAAAAAATTATAAAACAGCGGAGCCTCCATGAAAGCAGGAATCCATTGACATCGCGTCCACGAATGGTGTTTTCAATAAAAATCTCGACTCGTTAACACAGGTGTTATGCGTAAAACTCCTCCATGCGTAAAAATTATGGTTGTATGCATTATTATAGTTTCTGATTGGGGATTATCATGTTATCAGCAGGTGAAGGAGTCACAACAGGACAAGAGACATTCATTCACGAACTATGAATGCGATAATGATGTCATTGATGATAAATGTGACACACGACATGTGCAGATGGATGTCCGACATCAGTTACCGTCGTCACTGTCTTTTGGCAACAAACAAGGATCGTACATGGCATTGTTCGCGTCGATGCATAGGACACTTTGACCATTTCAAGGAATTAGTCTTCTGAATTTAGTGCAATGCAAGTATAATTGGTTCTAAGAGCGTGATCTATCCTGATTTACTGACCGAAATGTAATTGTCACTGCTTGGTTTAGAGGAGTTTTAAGTTGTATTTATTTACGTTAACTATGAATATGTCCATTAGGGTGATAATTATGTTCGATTATATGTATGTGATTTGCTTACATTGCTGTATTCTCGTTGCAGTAAATTGTGGTTGACTTTTGGGTAACGACTTTCTACCATTGTGATTATGCATTTCAGTTGATCAATTAGAGTTGTGTAAATTGATTTTTTCCGTACTTATTCCATTATGATGACAACAATGTTGAATAATATGCATGTGTTTTGCTTACATTGCTATAGTTTAGTTGTGCTGTTTATTGTGGTTGCATTTGGGGTAAGGACTTCCTACCATTGTGGTTATGCAGTATAGTTGAAAAAATAGAGCTGTGTTAATTGATTTGTTTCCTTTCTTAGTGCATTTGATTTAGCAACCAAATTATTAGATTGAATAGGTTGTATTATCCAAGGTTTAATGGTTCATACATGGTTTTAAATCTCTTTTGTAACGTTGAGGTTGTGAATCTACTTTATTATTATGGATTTCCTGTATGCATTGAAAATTTTATTCAAGGGGAAATGGCACACTGTGTATGAAAGAAGTTTGAAAATATATATAGATATATGAAGCAGAAGATTCGTAAACACCAACACATTTCGAATGGCTCATATCATAGTTTCGATTATTAGGTTCAATAACATTTTGATGGTGTTAGAGTCTTACATACTGACAGAATTTAACACTAGGAACAATAAATGTTTGAAACACTGCGGACATTTCCTTTAAGTTGTACAATAGCTAATCTTTCTATGTTATCAGATACTTCACTACGGCATGACTTTACTTTGATAGGCATGGTTTCGCTTCCTGGGATTGAGAGCTTGAATGTTTCCAAAATGTAGTCATCCAGCATCCGTAACATTGTTGACTATTATGACCTGATATTAAGAAAACTCATCACGACAACTATACAATAGATGAACCAAAAAAATCAATGAATTCAGTAAACCTGAAAAAAAAGGATCCACGAAACTGCTACTTACCCTTTAGCCTGTGGGTTCTAGGTTCTTCATGAATTTCCTTTCCAGTGTTCTACCTACATACACAACAACAACCTATGTTACATACAAGTATATAACTTCAAAGAAATACATCACATGGACCAAACTTCCATTAGTCGCATTCTTTTAATAGCTATACTGCATGCACCCAAACACCAGCCAGGACACTTGTACTCTAAATTAGAAAAAAGAAGCATTTTTTTAACCTCTAGACGGATATTTTCCGTGGGAAAAATGAATCGGTACCCCAGCACAAGTGTCTAAGTTGGTTTAGAAATGGTTCTTCTCGTCTTCACCATCTTCAAGTCTCAGGGGAGAAGCAACGTCATCTGTTCCCTTTGCGCATCCTCGTCGTGCAATGACATGAGATATCATTAGTTAATATTTTGTTTTTTCATCTGTGCAGAAGTATGTGAAAAAGGTACAGCGGTCGTAAGTACAACCGTCCGTGAAACAATATACGGATATCCAGTACGTATGAAAATTATGAATTACTCAAGACAAAACCCAAGGCAGTATTATCGAGGTCTGTAGCCGATGACATGTTGTCGAACTTTAATTTAGTGTGTCAAGCCGACTACAGAAGACGTTCCTTGTTCGGCTAAGTGGGAAGGAGTATCAACTCCAATTTTGTCAGAGCTAC
The DNA here is from genome assembly GCF_000817695.3 of Arachis duranensis. Classification (NCBI taxonomy): domain Eukaryota; kingdom Viridiplantae; phylum Streptophyta; class Magnoliopsida; order Fabales; family Fabaceae; genus Arachis; species Arachis duranensis. The sequence goes on along the minus strand of NC_029772.3, from coordinate 90,502,506 downwards.
CAACGAGTGACGGAATAAAAGTCAGACGGAGGAAGGTAGATGATAGTGTTTGGTTGAATGAAGGTTGGTATGCACTTCCTGAGTTCTTAAGACTAAAGCATGGATATTTCGTGGTTTTCAAGTACGATGCTGAATCCGTATACGAATTAATTATGATCCACTTTGACTGATACAAAGAATGACTAGTCAAGTTTGAAATGTTTTCATAACGACCAGCAGGGAGTGATACGGAAAATCATTTCCCACATCCCGGTGCTCGTGACGGAAACGGATCAACCTCGAAAATTCAATTATCGGTTCACTCAGTATGGTCACAAGGAATTCACCATGGATTTACCAGTGCACAAAAAAATCACAAAATACCCATGCCTTAGCTCTAAGAAACCAACAACTCCATACCAACTTTCATTCAAACAGACACGAGCATCTATATTTTTTTCTCAATCAAACCTTTTTCCCGTCACCCGCTGGTACCTCCGACAATATGGTGTTAACATAGACTAACCAATTAACTCTGAAAATTTTATTCACATTACAACTATCACGCCATTGTCTTACCTTCATGGTCAGATTTGTTGGGTGCTTTGGGTTCGGGTATTTAGTGGATTCCTTCAATACGACTGCTTCCGGCGACACCTGTGTCTGCAGTTTCTAGCATCTGAATGGCGACAGCAACCCCATGGCTGTCAATTTCATCGACCAACGTGCATTTTGGATCACAAAAGTCCACCCAGCAACACTTCGAATGAACACTGCTTCCCGAACATAATCTGAAATCCCAGACAGACACATCAGGTGTAAAACACTCAATAAGTCATTCATCAAATCAATTATATACATTAACATCCATGTTCCAACAAAATCATGTCCAAATACTCAACCCAATATAATGAATTCACAAATTACTCCATAAACCGAGAAGAACTTACCATCATATCGACGATAGAGCCACTTTGATTTAGCGAGAAACTACCCATCCTTGTGAGACGATACAGGGCATCCACGATACTACCGCTAATTGTGACGATTTGTGGAATTAGGGAAAACCTCAACCGAGCGAGCGTTGATGGGGTTGAAGACAATCTGCCCATTTATAGAACCCTCGCTTGGTGTTGGATAGTGTGATCTTGGATGTGGATTAAGTCTTATCTCATTAGGATCGGCAATTTGTGGTTCTCGTTCTACTATTCCAGATACACCTCTTCTTATCTATGCTCTGGACCTGCAAAATGAAACCACATGATCCCCACTGCAAAGTGAATGAGCCCACACCACCCATTGGCCCAACTACCTTAAACAAGTCCACCGGTGTTTTCAAACACTAAACCAAGATTAAAAAAAAAACTGGTTACATACGGCTTCATTCAAACATTACCGGTGTTTTCATCTTTCTGGATAAACTTTTTTATCTTTAACATTTTAATGTCAAACCAGACCAATTTTTTTAAAAAAATCCCCCCTTTAAAGTGTCAATTTTAAACCCAACATATAAAGAGAATTTCACCTACAAAAATTTGAGGAGTTGTTGTCTTCCTCACCTATTGGGCCACATTTTTTTTATAATTTTTCGTAAAAGCCCAACAAAGTAATCAATTTATTCTGGCTACTCTTCAAAAAAAAAAAAGGCAACTCTGCCATTTTTAGTGAGAAACTCAGTTTTGTCCAACCAAGTTAGAATGGAAAAGTCAATTAAAAAAAACGAGCACAAACATAAAATATTTGCCAACGCGATGCTGTTTTAGTTAATACCAAAGGTTGATTTCAATTTCATAACACCAAAAAAAAAGTCATTATAACTGTTCAACAAACAAGACACATATAATACTTTCTAAACCTACTGGAAAAGTCTTAGCATGATATATTTTGACAATGAGGTCAAACATAGGGGCTAAGCGCCTTCAGTCACTCATCCTTATGCATCCTATCTGCATCAAACCTGGATGATCGTCACTGGCTCCGTTAATATCTCCTCGAAGACACCCACGCCACCTGGCTTGAAGTTGCACAATGAAGCAAAGTTCTCCCATCCTCCAGAAATAACGCCGAAGCTACCATCCCTTTTTCCACTGTACCTTGTATATGTAGCTTCGACCTGTATGTGGCCATGTGTGAGGATGAGAGGGTGCCTCTGACCAGTGAAGTGACTGAGATGAGGGACGTTCGACTGATTATAACACAAGAAATTTCAGTTAGTATTATCTACTTTAATGCTTACTTCAGTAAAACAATATTTCAACCAAAATGTCTTAACAACTTAACGCTTACCAATAATCGCGACGACATCATGCGAGCAGTTAGGTCCATCACAAAGAAAGGCCACTTGCTTTTGACCTTTGCGGCAACCGCTCTAGCACTGGCTGAAGGAGGGATGTTGATACACTTTGCAATTTCATAATTACCAGTCCTTATATATGGTGGTTCTTCAGGATCACGGAGTTGGTACGAGTTCTCAATGCCACCAAAATCAAAAATCCTGACTTGGAAAGTGGAGTTTCCTTTGTGTGTGAAATATAGCATGGAGTCCAGATTGATTTTGTACATCTGATAGAACTCCTCCCAGCCTCGAGTCAATGCAATTTTGCCACTTTGGAGTTGCGTCCAGAAGCACCGACAGGGGTTATTCCTTCCGTCAAGCACAACCAGGTCCAGGTAGGGGGTACGGTTTGGTAGCTCATCGGGAGTTATAGGTAATGACTGTTACAAATTGGTGAAGTTCTGTCAAAACATCGATAGCATTGCAAAAACTCTAAAATTAAGAGGTGTTAAGGAAACGGATGTTAGTTACCAGTTTGAACATTGAAGGCCTTATTACTGGCTTCAGAAACCTCTTCTTGTAGCTCTGTGTCGTACCGTTATCAATCTCTTGGACTCTCTTACCCTTGTCCTTCGAAGTCGTCGTCTATGGCAAGTGTCACACAGTTGCCAAGTTCAAAAAGGAACAAGGTCAGAGTTCATTTAAAAAAACCCATACAGTCGAAGCTTCTGATTTAAAATCAACCCACATGCATGTTTTTGGAATTGGAAACTAAGTGGTTCAATTTTTCCACACACAGTGCAACTATATTTTGTTGTAATGGTTTACTGTCGTGATCTATTGAATCTTTAACAGAACAATCTTAATCAAACCTAAATGCATAAAATCCTTTTCAGATGATCAAATCAGAAACCCAAATCAGTCCCCCAATCATTTAAAAAATGCTTAACCATCTTAATTTTATTTTACTACGATTGCATTTTTAGTACATTGACACTACATGCAGATGATGATTAACTACCGACCACTATCAGGAGAAGAGTTAGGATAGAGTTTCACCTTGTTTGACATATTCTTCGAGACGAAGCTGTTGGAGTCGATGCCTTCAGCAGTGTATTCTGTGTTATGTTGGGGTTGCTTTAAGGGTTTTTTTGAAGGAAGATGGAAGGTGAATACTGATTAATGAAGGATACTTATGTTACACGCTTGTGAATCAAAAGAAAATATAAAGTAAAAAATAAGGGGTTAAAAAACGCGGCGTTTTAAAAAAAATAGTTAGTAATTTAGCTACTTAAACCTTGTGGTTTTCGATAATCTCCAACAAATATTATGTTCTATCCCAATAACTCCCCGTAAATCCCTCTCCTTCGAAGTTCGTTTTCAACGAAATACTGAATAAAATTTAATTTAACTTCAAAAAAAAAAAAAAGAAATCCTAGAAAAATGAAATTGTTAACTGATTGCTATTAACTGCATTAATTTATGCAAAGTTGCTGGAACACATTTTAAGATTTAAGTAAAATAATTAATTTAATAAGTCGGTTTATACGTAACTACTACTATTTCCTTTGAAAATTAAATTCTTCAAAAATTGATACTATCGAAATTAATGCTAGATTAAATTAAAACTGCTAGAAACTCGAAACAAATGTTTTAAAATTTCTAAAATTAAATTCAATTTTTTAAATAACATGATTATTGGGTATCTTTTTTTCTTTTTTAAAATGCATGTGACTACCTATTTGATAACTATTATTGTTTATATTTAGATTCTTTAATGAAAATTAGTAAACTACATAAAACTAAAAAAATCTTTGCACATTTATAAACGACACATTTCCAAAACATTTTGATAATCAATGAATTAAAGTTTATGTAACGTTTTCCAAAATTTTGGATAACACAGAGTTGGCTAATAATAAGTACCCTCTACCACTGATTCGACGTTTGGATTAATTTTACATTAAAAGGATTAATAAATTCTCAACTAACATAGTCACATAGCAAAACAACTGATATGAAAAAAAAGTTACGTTCGTTAATCAACTATTGTTCGTCTGAAAACTTCCTTGGCATCTCCCTCCCTTCAACCACAGCCATCGTCGAAGTAATTAATCAAGAATGGAGTCTGGATTCCGGTAAGCATCTTCTTCAATTTTTACTACCTCCTTTGATAGCAGCCGTATCTGTAAAGAATAAAATGGAGCATATTGAAATAACTGCATGCATAGATTAATTAAATAAAGAGTCACAAGATGTTTGGCTACTCCCTTCTTTTATGGTTTCAGGCCACTGTGTTTTACTCCTTCTTGTTTCTACATGTTGGTTTAGGTATGTTAATGCATTAAGGAACATTCAACAATCGTACAACCAGTTCTATGTGTTTGGGCTATTTGCAACAGATGTACGTATATCCACAACTTTGCCTTCTTTCGTTGTTATGATTCTGTTAAAAAACGTTTGGAAAACTAAGTTGCCATGGTTTTGTCTTGTTCCGCCACAGGATGATGTAGAATTCCCACCTAATATTGTGAATCTCTTCAAGTGGTACAGTACCACTGATCTTTATTTGGTTGACACTCAAGACAATTGCCTCCACATCAGACCCAAGCAAGACAGTAACAGGTTCTGGATAAAGGGAGCTGATTTAGGGAGGATACGGCGCATGTACAGACGAAGTTCTTTACTGAGTGTGGAGCTTAGGTACGTTGGTTGGGGAGTATTCTACATGTTCGTCTGGGACATTAACCGGAAAGATGAACCTCCGTGTGTTGTTGATGAACTGTATGCGGCGAAGGTTCTACCTGACTATATCGTTCAACGCTTAGCTTCGGTGTGCGGGGCTTACTTCAACAAAGAAGCCCAACTTAGAGTCTACCAGACCGAGATGTTCCTTAGGAATCACCGCCGGATCCAACAACAGCAAGATTTTGATACTCAGCAGTCAGGGTGAGTAACAAGGGACCATTATTTTCTGGTCTAATTTCTCACGTTTTCATGTTTTGTGCCTAAATTTTTTTAACTCAACTACAGTGTAAACAAGAGGCAACATGGTGAGGGGGCTGAGGCAGGTCCTAGTAAGCGACAGCGACCCCAGACCTCTCCTGAATCGTCTGTCAACCAGGGGTCAAATTAACAGATTTATGCAGACCTATAAACTTTCCTGTGTAGTGTAATTAATCAAAATGTTATCCTTAATGTGTTATTTTGTATGTGATGTAATGTGTTTGACATTTGGTGATCAGTTGTGATATACTATGGTTTGTATTTATGGTGCATATGTTGCTTTCTATTTTATTGCGTCTATGTTTGGTTATCAGCAGTGTATCGACCAGATATTGACTGCTACTGCATGCAAATACAATGCTGCTGAATGCAAATGATCCTATTCGCACGTATCATATATGATAACATTAGTATGTGGGAAAACAATGGATTATGTTAAGCATTACAGATGAAAAAAATTTCCCGTTAACTGTTAAACAATCAGTTTTACCATGAAAATGATTTTAGAGGTTTAACTATTCTTCTTGTTTAAGATTTGTTTGTGGCCATAACAAAATAATTGTCACAATATTGTATTCCCTCAAGAATGCTGGGTTTATTTGATTTTTTAACTTTGTTATTTTTTAGTTGGAGCACTCTCCCGGTTTTGGGTTTTAAAAAAGTTAAGAAAAAAAAAGAAACGTAATAGATTTCCAAAACAAGTACATTCTCACGGGCCCACTTAAATGTCATTTAGAATTTTTGGTCATAGTGTATAATCCCTGACGTTTTAGAAAGATTTTTTTTTCCTAACAAGACCTTTAGGGCCCACGAATAAAATTAAAACTTATACACAAATTGTCTGTCACATACACCAGTCCGAATTTAAAATGACCAACTAAAAAGGGTGAACTTCAAGTAAATATTTCCAAAAACATTCCTGGTATGTCTCATACGTTAGTCCCAGTAAGTCCAAGTACATAATAATATCTTGTGTTTGGGAGGTACATGGTGAAGGACTCCAGACGACATTAACTTAATTAATGGTCGTAGGGTTTGTTATTTCCAATTTAAACTTCATGACCACAGCCGAATAAGGAACCGGATTGATCAAGATTCTATCAATAGGATCAAGTAACATGGAAAGATAATCTAACTTGGATATTAAAAATGAGCCTACAACGTATATTTCATCTCCCTTAACAAGTAAAGATTCTGTTGGAACTAGATTATTTTGAAAAAAAGACACTAACCTTTATCGTATATTGTATGACTAATTCACACAGCGATAATGTGTTCCTGTCCACCATCTGATCCAACATTTCATGCTTTGTATGGTATGATGAACGACATTTTTGTCCCCAATGATAATGCGCGGGATTGATGCGTCGTTGAAAAGAACGAAAGCAAAATCACCCGATTCTTTGTCCCTCCGAGGCATGACTGTCACCCTTTGAACCACATGACCAAACATGTTGCAGAAAAACTCAGCAATGCCCTCTGCAGTGGGCATGGACTCTCGACCGAAGCATACGGTCAGTGTCTTTGGACGTTCCGCATCATCCAACTCCTTGCAGACGTACTTCTGCTTTCCCTTATCTTGCTCAGTTTGCCTTCCTCCTTGTTGCATATGCATTCCTCGGCCATTGTTATGTCTACTCAATGCCTCTGGTGCAACCGATATGCACTGGTCCTGTGTGTTGAAACCTAGTAGTTCTTTAGGAGTCCTCTGGTACTCCAACCACACCGCATCCATCGTTATGTCGCCTAGAATTCTAGCGCAAATGGTTGATAGGGTATCGGGAAATAGAGTTAGGAGGACAGATCTCATCCTATGAACCTGGTATAACGTGAGCTCAGTTTTTAGCACGTGTCCGAGGGTTTCGAGTTTTCTGGACTTCTCCACAACCCCAGAGAACTCCTGAGATAGTAGGCATTGCAAACAGATGACACATTCATCGGCAAGACTGTTCATAAACCAGCTTTCATTTTTTATGGCTGTTTGTAGAATACCATTCAGTCTCATTGTCTCCAGTGACAGTAGAAATGCCATGACCATCAGAGACTGTTTAACTTCACGGTAAAGGACTTGCGTCAACATCCTGAATGCAGTTCGATCGATTCCATGGAACATTTCCAAACATTCGATTGCCATGGTTGAGGGCTTCCTTCTAGTTTCCATGTTGTATGGGTTAGAATTTGTAAGCATATAGTTTGTTGTTGTAGTTTTTTATGCTTAGACCACCAACTCATTTCCTCCTTCTTGTAGTCATGCAGCATGGTCTCCACTTTATTGCACCATCTTCTTGCTCGTAGTCCTAGACTAACCATCACCTACCTAATTGAAATATTATTTATTGGCCTTAATTATATTGTATACATGTATATGATTTTATTGATACCACTAGGTGCAGTTTATAGTATCTTCTTGAAAAAAAAACATGTGATAACTTTATCTAGTAAGGCAAAATTGAAATTTAATTGCGTAAACCTCGCCATATTCTATGAATCATAACAGGTTATTTAGCATATGCAGTAATAATTTTTGTATACTACATTATCATTTTAATTTACAGGCCTTAGAGTGAATGGTTTCGTGCTAATAGTTTATTGTTTCCGGTCTAGTGACTAGATCTCAGACTGAATGGTCTTTGTGGCGATGGTTTATTGTTTGGCGGTTTTCCGTTCGATGTGTACGGTTTAGGGTTCACGGGTTGGTCGGTAGGTCTTATCATGAATGGTTCTGTGCCTCTGGTGTTTCGTTTGGCGGTTTTCGGTTCAATGTTAACGGTTTAGGGTTCACGGTTTGATCGCTAGGTCTTTTAGTGAATGGCTTCGTGTATATTGCTTATTGATTGCCGGTTTCCGGTTCAATTCGCACGGTCCAGTGTATACGGTTCTAAGGACTAGGCCTTAGAGTGAATGGTTTCGTGCTAATGGTTTATTGTTTGGCGGTTTCTGGTTCAACGTGTATGGTTTAGGGTTCGCGGTTTGGTTGTTAGCTCTTATGGTGAATGGTTCTGTGCCTCTGGTTTATCGTTTGGCGGTTTTCGGTTCAATGTGTACGAGTTAGTCAGTAGGTCTTATCATGAATGGTTCTGTGTCTATGGTTTATCGTTAGGCGGTTTCCGGTTCATCGTGGACGGTTTAGGGTTCGCGGTTTGATCGCTTGGTCTTTTAGTGAGCGACTTCGTCTATATTGTTTATTGTTTGCCGGTTTCCGGTACAATGCAAACGGTTCAATGTGTCTGGTCTAGTGACTAGATCTCAGACTGAATGGTCTTCGTGGCGATGGTTTATTGTTTGGCGGTTTCCCGTTCGATGTGTACGGTTTAGGGTTCACGAGTTGGTCGGTAGGTCTTATCATGAATGGTTCTGTGCCTCTGATGTTTCGTTTGGCGGTTTCCGGTTCAATGTTAACGGTTTAGTGTTCACGGTTTGATCGCTAGGTCTTTTAATGAACGGCTTCGTGTATATTGCTTATTGATTGCCGGTTTTCGGTTCAATTCGCACGGTCCAGTGTGTACGGTTCTAGGGACTAGGCCTTAGAGTGATGAGGGATGGGAAGTTCAGTCTCCTATAAGTGATAGGCAACGGGCCTAAAGGTGGAAAGCAAAAAAGTCATTAGGCAATAAATTAGGGTGCACCATAAGTTAGATGATGAGTGACCATGACAAACGAAAAATCAAAGATCTGTGTGGGAGACAGGTAAGGGTATACACATAGTTAATGAAAAGGAATATAACTCATAGGAAATGGAATAAAAATTCCCCTTTTCTCGAGCTAGCAGCAAATACGTGTATTATTTTCATGCTAACCTTTTCGAGTGTTTAGACGTCGCATTAAACTCTGTTGCGGACTAAATCTTTGACCGAGTGTGTGAAACAACAAGAGATAACAACAAACACAATTCTGTTATATGAGCATATTACTTTATGAGCAACTTAATGGAGACAAGCATTCATTACGAAAATTAAAACAAATCTTCCAGTAACCGATTGGTAAAAGAAAAAAAATAGACGGTTACCAGAAAATGTTTACTAGCTTTGACTATAGAAAAGGAAATTAAACAAATGTATTGAGCTGAATAACTTCAAATAGATTTAAAGGATCGATACCTCGACTAAACGAAAATAATTTAAAAAAAATTGGTTGGAGCCTTATCTTTTACCAATCAGAAAAAAGATTTTTATGTAAATTATTTTTTTTCAAAAATTTAGGAATATAAACTGGAAACGTAAACTGCCTCATATATTATAGGTCTATATCCAAATATCACTCAATTGTCAAAACTCCTTTGAATAGTAGGGACAACCTACCATGTTTGTTATTCTTTTAAGAAATTGTGCTTGCTAGTGGAGTGCAACTCATTAAGTGAACATGTTGCAGTATTTTTCATGTTTTTTTTAAATAAAAAAATTAAACAGCTAAAACACCCAATGGCTGCCAGAGAAAAGCGACGCTCAACACAAAAAATAGAAAAGGGAGACGACGAATCCAAAAAGGAACAAAGTAGAAAAATCTCAAGAAAAGTTGTCGACAAAGAAGTGATAGAACTGTCATCAAAGTTAGAATTAAATTACATTTCGAGAAACTAGTGAAGTCCTTTTATAACGATTCCGAATATAAAGTATTCATATTTTTAAGTTTTGTTTCTCATAGTCTCCGAGGAAGCACCATGCATAACCAGCGACTACATGTAAATTTTAACGGTGGAGCCAGCAAAGAGATAGGCGACGACTTCGGTAAAACTACAGTCGTAGAACCTTCTCTAAAAGAAGTGGTAATGCAAATGTCGACGATGATGAATACACTTTCAAACCTGATTGCTTCCCAATCCAAGACGTGTTATCATGTGTTTGGAACTATGCCACAAACAATCAATCTTCGGAATGGGCCGCCCGATAACTTCAACCCCACATTAATGCCTGTGATCATGAGCGGATTCAGCATGCCATCCGGTACTCTTGAGAGGAATCTGGACTCCTCCAAGAAGATTAGATCCAACATGTCAAGCATTCATCAAGCCGCGGATTCAAAATCGCATAGGGCTACAAAGTGTTGTTCAATGTCTCCGAAGTGTGAACAGACAACGCCAGATGATTATGTTATTTGCCAAAGTTTGTTCAGCGATCATGGTACTGGAAAGAAGACAGCTACAGAACCAGTTATAACGAGTAGCTTAGACAAGGCTGTATATGTTAGCTACTTCAACCCGGCTGACAGAAAATTGCCACTAGCGAAGAAAACCGCAAAGATACCTGCGGTGGGTTATATCATGTTAAGTAAGTGTTAGAGATTTGTTGTGCTGGTTTACTATTAATAACTAACGGCTTAGTTTTCTTTGTATCAGTGGAAGCCTGTTCTGTTCCGTCCCCCAGCTGATATGGCACTGTGCAAGGACGAAGTTTCAGTCGTAACCTACGTCTTTGGTTCAGATCTGGAGGATGAAGAACTGAATTCGGAGATAATTTCACAGACAAACTTGTGGCACGCGAATAGGAGAGTCATGTATACTCTACTGCCAAACAAACCATTGGTGGACGAGGTATGGATTTTTCATTCATTAGCCTTCGTTAATTTCATAAATGAAACTCCTAACATATAAAATAATTTTAACAAGGGAATATATGTTTATATTTTTTCTTATTGGCCGTCAATCAACGAATGCGGAAGCAGATCATAAACCTCACATCAAGCATGCTCATGTGTGATGCACGCAAGGACACCGGTTTTCCCTGCTTGTGGTTTTTACCCACTACATTTTCGGTGAGTGAAAACCATTAAGATGATCTCCATCTCCTGGTTTCCATTGATCTTATACATGTTTATGAAAAATCAAATTTCAACAATTTGCCCTTAATTGGACTCATTCCCCAAAGACTTTGAAACACTATTACGCTGAGGAATACATGGGAGAGTTTGAGTCGTTATGTAAGGTAACTTTCTAATTTAATTCTCGTTATATATGATAATGTAAATAAAAAACGCTTATTCCAATATAACTTATTTGTGTATATTTTTGATAGATTTTTGTTCCAATGAATGAGGATAGCATGCACTGGTACCTGCTTGTAATTGATATAGAAAAAAGACACTTAATATTACTGGATTCTAAACCATGCGTCTCAAGCAGAACTAGGCGCCGTCGTTGTGTGAAGCTAATGGTAGTGTTGCAAAATTTCTAATAGGCGGAAATAGATTCTAAATTGCTTGAACAGACACCAAAGTTGACACCTGAATTAAATTTTACTTTGATTACAAGCACTGTTTATTGAGGAGATGCTTGATGACTCCACATTCTATGCTAACCAAAAAAATTTCAGAGTATCCTATAATACACCCTGTAGAAATTGGCGAGCAGAACGATGACTCATAAGAAACCTTACAAGTTATTATTGATTGTTGAGTTCTGAATTACTGAGATGCATCAATGAATTTGCTAACGTGTGATGAATACATTTTCCTTCTGCACAAGTAAAAGCGACCGCTAACATATTTATTGACGTTGTAATAGTGCTATACATTGCTTTTCCGGCCAGCCTTGGTTATGGAAGATAATATTTTTTTACAGTATCATTTCATCTGCTATGATTTTTTTTCCTTAGAAATTAAGTTGGTTATAGACTTCAATAAACTTTTTTTACATATACAAGAAATAATTGTGGAGTTTGGGTGACAACCTGGATGAGGGAGTGCCAATGGAGGAGTAACTCAATATTAAGGTAGTTATAAAATAAAATTGGTTTCATGGTTTCATATATTATCTCAAAATTTTAATCTACCCTATGCGTCTAAATTCTTTTGTTTTTTCTCCTAGGTAAATGATAGCACTAGATTACGGCTGGCTATTGATCTGGTGATGAATCCGTTCAATTTGAAATCCCAAGAAGTCCTTGAGGCAGCAAAGAAATACTACAACGAAATATCTAAAAAGGAAGAGCGATTGGTTAAAGGGATAGGAAGTATGTTCTGAGTTATTTATACCTAAGGCATTAAAATAGTTGTATCCATTGCATAGACTTTTAATACTTTAATGCTTGCAATAAGTTATTCTGATTATGTTATTTGAAGTACTATATGTTAATTTTTTATTGACGTTTTGTGTTGCGCTTACTGATTGAGAAAAATCTACTGGGTCGTAAAAATTATGATTATGTTATTTGAAATACTTTATGTTAATTTTTTAATGGAACAACACATTTTGATATGTTAATAAATAAAGGTTTGCATGATTTCGTATATTTTGTAAAACAATTTAGTAAACATGATTTCAATAATTTACCTAAATATGAACACAAGCTTAAACTTATTAAATTTTTTTTATTTTATTTTGTGTAACCTTCGTTATGTTTATTCATCTAGTGATACGTATACCAATGAACGGTTATTAAACAACATTTACCTTTACCAAAACAAGAGTAATACAATTCAAATAGAGTTTATTATGTGTATTTATTATTTAGTTTAGATTTTCGAAAAGGTTTGATTAGTGATGAGGTTTGAATCCTAATGGATGGCTTCAATATATCCCTTCAACTTCATTTCCAACCGGTGTGACGTCTGGTTTTGCCCTCTTTAAAAGTAAAACTTGACTTCCTAGAAAAAATCATTTGACAACAACATTGTAAACCCTCTCCTAATTCACTCACCGCGCCTATCAACTTCAGAGACTAGTCACTAATATTAGCAAACAAAGATGGAGCCAGAATTCCGGTAAGCAGATAACTATTTTTTGCTTTTTGTTCACTTTTTTTTCCACATACATGACCATCTGTCTTTGCATGGTTTGTTCTTTTTAACGTTGATTACTTCTCAACTTTCCGTTCTCTCCTTCCATGGTTTCTTATTTTTAACAATACTGACTTTTCATTATTTGGTTCGTGGTTGCTACTGGCTAGTTACGTCAATGCCTTAAGTAACGTAAGAAGATGCCCTGACCAGAGTTTCGTCCTAAACCTATTCCCAACAGATGTAAGTTTACTTCAGACGCCGCAGACGCTACTTCTCTTTACGTTTTGTTATCTAATTTTTTTCAAATCTGTTTAACATATAATTTTGTTTCTCTGACTATAGGAAGATGTAAGGTTTCCACAGCACATTGTATGGCACTTTTCGTTCTTCACAACCAGTGATCTGTACTTCATAGACAGACAAGACAACTGTCTCCATATCCACCCAAATAGAGACGGTGATAAGTACTGGATCAAAGCAGCCGACATGGGGAGGATAAGATCTCTCTATCGACCAACTCCACGGCTTATTCTGGAACTCAGTTACGTAGGTTGGGGTATCTTCTACATGCTTGCATGGGACCATACTCGTTCGGTAGAAATGCCCAGAACCGTTGATGAGATATATGCCTCCAACGTATTGACGGACCATATCAAACACTGGCTGGCGGACAGATGCAACGTACACTTCAACAAGGATGAACAGGTGGCTGCGTTTGAGACCGAAAGGTTATTACGCCGGCAGCATTGGAGGCAACAAGGTTCACCACCGCGTTCTCACGAGTCAAGGTAACAATAACTTGTTTACTTAGGAAAGTAAATATACAGACTTTCTTATATTCATTGTCGTATAAAAAATTTTCCAAAATTACTGCAGGTTCAACCTCCGTCAACAGGAGGGAGGTGCAGTGGCAGGACCTAGTAGGAGGGCAGTCGCAGGACCTAGTAGGAGTTATAGAAGAAATTCGCCAGCTGACTCTTCCGACTCGTCTGTAAACCAGATAACACCATCATCGTAGGACATAAGATGACAGATTAATTTGTTTAAGGTTTTTTGGTGAACTAATGTTTTGTAATAGTATTTTTGTAGCCATGTCTATATGTACATGTTTACTTTTGTGGAAATCTTCGATTAGTATTCTGTGTAATAGCTTTGATTTTCTGAATGTAAATTATGGTGTTAGACTTTGTTATTTTGTTAATGTATATACATCTATGGGTTTATTTTTGATCAAGTCTCACACAAGTCTACCATCAGAAGTATTTTTTTATTCCAGTCATTATTTGTAAGAAACTTTGGTAACAAATACTTTTTCATGTGGAAAACTTGACTGTTGTTTACCTGTGGCTAGATGGATGAGGGTGTGGCAGTGGTAACTGGTAACATCCTAATTAGGTATTGGAAATACTTTATGCTGAATCTGCGGAAATGATTAAATTGGGAGTAACATGATTTTCTTTAGGATGAGGGGTTGTAATGTTGTGATAAGGCCAACAAAATTGGAAATCAAGTAAACAGATTAGTTACTATATTAGCAAAATAAAAGTTAATAGGGAAAATTTGCGGCTGCTTCTAATTTCAAACTTAATAAACAAAAAATCAAAGATAAGCTTATTGGAGTATGTTGGAATTACAACGGAATTTATTTACTAGGGTAGGCAAAAACTTTGGTAGACGAGACAAATTTAATGGCACACAACACCTAGTTCAAACAGGTTACGATAACACCGGTAAATACAATATTCTGCCACATCAATTCTCGTTGGATGCAACATCTCACACAATTAATAAGTTAGACTAATTTAGGTTCATTACTTAAAAGAGAGCAACAGACTTCAACAATTCAAAAACTACAAAGTAAACACAACCGATAACCAAGACTACGAAATGCGCGTCTAGTAAAATGACTAAATTCCAACTTCCCTTGCCGATTATTCCGGATGAACTGCTACAAGAAATCTTCCTGCGAAGTAGTGCCAAAGCTGTAGGGAGATGTATGTGCTTGAATAAATTCTGGCATCGACAGCTACGCCAACCAGAGACATGCATACAACACATGCGAAGGCAGAAAGTGTTAGATCAACATGTTTTGTTTCATGTTGGATACTCACTACTGTTAATGGGTTCAGATTCACTATATATAGTGAATGCTGCTTCTGGAGAAGAAGTGCATGTTCAGCAACCTTTCGGAGTTGGCATCCATGGGTGGTTTCGTATTGTGGGAGTGTCAAATGGGAACATATGTTTCAAGTTCTCCCGTGAACAAGACGACACAAGACTTTTGGTATGGAATCCGACAACACAATGCTCTAGAGAAATTTTCGACCCCCACAGGGACCATGGTAGATCGTATTTCCCAGTATATGGTTTTGGTCATGTACCAAACTCAGATGCATACACAATCATACATATTTGCAAAAGGGACATAGCTGATGCCTACATTTTTTTCTCTAGATATTGTTCAAGGCGTTCTACATGGTTTCACTGCGTTGATTGTCTCCCTGGTGTAGAAAAAATTGACCCTAACTCTGTTTTTAATAATGGTCAGGCGTATTGGATAACTGGTACAGGAGATAGCTATGCTACACCCAAGTCTGTTTTATGTTACAGTGTTGAAGATGAATCATTTAGCGAGGTGTCTATCCCAGTAGGTGCAATATATACCGTTCACAAATTACTAACCCACAAAGAAAAAGTTGCACTCCTCGCTCATACATACAATGAATTTGGTTATGTCGCAGCAATTTGGCACTTGAATGAAGACGCCGGTGGAAACAGAATATTAGAGCAATACTGCAGGTTTGCAAGTCGAAGCATCAGAGAAAATCTAATACTATTCGTGGATGATAACCTACTTTTGTTGGTGAACAATTCAAAGGAAAGAGAGTTACTCGTCAATTACAGGTACATAGAGCTTGTGTTGACAGAATATGACATAGAACATGGCACTAGAAATCTATTGGTGAGGAGAGCATGGAGATACCCAGAAACGCCACACCCGATCACAGTAAGGTCTACACTCAAGTATTTTGCAGGGATGTTTCCTGTCTAGAAATAATTGACATTTAGATCTACTCCGACTACATGTATTGTGGAACTTGGTTGAAACTCTATGTTTAGTATTCTGGTTGAAGTTAATGATGTTTTTTTTTTTGTTAATGAAATCCCCAGAACTGTTATGACACTGGTTAATTCCTAGTATTTTTTCTTTCAGTTGGTCTTTACAATTGTATGTTTTACATTGGTTTGAAAGAGCCAAAACTAAGAGAAATGGTTGCATAACAACCTCAATCTATCTAATTCGATGTGTCATGTAGTGTTCCTCATGTACAGGAGATTTATAATGGTATTATTCTGTTTCTAACCATCCTAGTATAGGGATTATGTGAGAAATAACAGTTAACCTACTAAGATTTTACGCGAATATTCAATCAAGAAATGTTATTCCAAAAAAAGATTGATCAAATTAACGGTTAACACACACATGAATGGAATAAATAGTTACTTGGAAAAACTTGGTTTTCTTTTAAAATTCTGGAGAGAGTTGGGCTTAACAGGTTTCAAGCCAGTTGCTGCATTAATCCTCACTTAAATTATCCACTAATTATTTTTGTAGCTGGCCCAAATTGATAGATAGCCCACTTTACTTTTAGATAGACTTGAACTACCAAAAAAAAATGTCTTTCCAGGTTAGTTGACCCAGCCCAATCCCAAGTATGACAGAAAGACTAAATAGTCAGTTAATTAAAGTAAAAAATGCTGGGGAAAAAAAATTTCGATGACCTTTGATCATATACTATGTTACACCTTAATACTTAACCAGAACTCATCCTGTATAATCGTCAATCAAGACAATTCGACCTATAATTCAACCAAAGTTTTTCTATGTAACACGATTCGAGCAAAAAAAGACGACAAATAAACAGACATATAAACGGGCAATGTTACAAGAGAAACTTACATTATGGCCCTGGGTTTCAGGAGAACAATTGTATACACCACTGCTTTGTTGGACGATGGCAGAACCTAGCCCATGCATGGTAAAACCTGCAATAAGCCATATAATCGTTGAATATTACTTTATAAGAAGAAAAATAGAGCAACCCAGTACATGATAACTTGGTAAGACCTGCAATAATCCATTAGCACTCCATAAACAAACTCTAGGTTGCACTCTACCTCCACGGCCACGTCGCTGAAATGATCAACCCATTAGCACTCGTTCATTTACTTTGGTTTATAGAGTAATAGGAATTCAATCGAGTGCATGAAGGGGTGAATAAAGTCAAACAAATTGAGCAAACAAAGGATTCAGCAATAATGGGATGTTATGGTTTTTTAAAAAGTCAGATCTTTCGATTGGAGTATTATACATCATGTGCAAGGGTATAAATATGATGATCTACAACTTCAATACCTGATGAGATGAAGCCTTTAAAATCCATTATGTTAACAGACAGGCTAGCTTATTTCAGGCATCATAGCTGCTCTCCTTTGCTAAACAATTTATGTGTATTAAAACAAAGCAGTGGCCATTCATCATGATCATATAAACTACAAGTGTTAAGATTTATTTAAGTTCAAGGGATTAGGAATATGGAAACTTATGCAGGAAATTTTCTGAAATGAAAGCAATTAAACTTGACTAACAAGTTGCAATTCAACAAATTTCCAAAGCCTAACATAACATTCTAGTTTACTTTAAGCTTCTTCATTCTCTCACAACTTAAAATTTATGTTGCACACTAGTATATAAGAGGAAAAACAGATCTTGTCAATTATCTATTATGGTGGCTGCATGATTTGTCATGGAAGTCACCAAATATCGGTGTATATTGTCATGCTCTTCACCTTACTCTTATAGAATTGATGAAGATTGAGTTATAACATGACTGCAATCTTAAGCATTCGTTTCACTAATAAAAAGGTTGCTATTTTCTGGTATTCGGGCTGACTTACTACAACATATTAGCCTTCATATGCTATTGAAATTAGTAGGGAACTTTGATAACTAAGTCACAAAAATAAATACCATAAAACGTATACGTATCTATAGGTAAAACATAATCAAATTCCAACCATGTTGCCCATATCAAATAAACGACATCGACAATTTTTGCTTTAAAAGCTTCAAGCAATTGTGTGTCTACATTCTAGCAGGAAAATTCTGAAAGAAGAAAATTATTCTTAAGTTTCTCAACCTAATAGAGGTGCTTCAGGTTCCGGTTTTGATCTAATGGTTAGACTTTGTTGATGAAGCCTCCATCTCTCTTGCAACTGCTTCTCTAGTCTTCTTCCTCAACTCTGCTTGTATACTTTTCTTGTTCAGTAGCTTCTCTAGGTTTACTATTCTTTCCTCTACATGTGCTATCAGGTTATTCATTCCCAAATGTTCTTCAACATGATTCTGCTTTCCATCACCCGATCCCCTTGTAGCCTCCCCCGCTCTGACCCTTACAATGTGGTCATCAACCCAGAGAAAGAATTTGCAGTGTGCTTCTGTCACCTATATCAAATAGAACACAATGAATGTATGGTGGTACAAAACACTCCTATTCAATCTAATACACATATGTGAATGTAATTAATCCATAAAGGCTAAATATTAAAAATCCTTTCAAATTTTAAAGCCATTTTTATATCATGTCAGGTTCCATGTGAATTCATGTCAAAATCAACATTTTTAATCTAGTTACATCTATTTTCAAGAAATCAACTTTTTCCCAGTTCTCAATCATTCTTCATAATTAACCAGCATCAATATCAAATTATATACAATATCAACCCAATTTAACAGCATATCGCTCACAAAATCAAATCATTTTCATAACCAATAGGCATGGCATTAAACAACTAAAAATCACATCCACAACAACTTGATCTAGGAAAAAATAACCAAAGTCTATATTCTAAACCTCCATTCCAAAAATTCAAAATTTAGCCAATTTTAGCATAAACTTAGTGATCATACATGAAGAATTGGGTGCTTACCTTTAACAATGGGCATCCAAAAATCAGCCTACTCGGGTTGCTGTCTGTCTTTGACATGTAACAGATAGCATATTTTCCGCAGAAGCATTTTGGGGCAACACCATCTGTTACATCCGCAAGTTGCAGTGAACTTGAACTTGCATATCCAGCTATCAGTTCCTGTTGTTTGCCGGCTTCGCCTCTGCCTCGTCTCGTGTTTGAGGAGCATGCATCACTGGCCATTAATCTAATTAACATTAAACACCACCATGAGCAACTATTATCAACTATTGCATTCAAAAGTGAAACAATCTGCTTTGATTAATGGTGATTAAAGAAAGTGAATAACAGAACAAATCACACAAAATTGGTTATGAAAATCGACAACAAAAAGAAACGAATCAACTATAACAAGAAGCAGTAGGCCTTACAATGGTTTTTCGAGAGGGTTATCGATGTGGATCGACGGAACCGTTCCCGGCAAGGGGATGAGTTATGTTCTTCGACGGTTTCGGAAATACTTCACTCCGCCTGTGAGTTACAGAAAAGGACAACCGCGTAACCCTAGACGAAGAAGCAGTAGGCCGGGTCTTCGACGGGGTTCAAAAAAATCTATCACTAACGATGACTCACCGGAGAAATCAGAGGAATGAGGTAGAAGAAAAGGCTGTTGACATTACACGGGTATTTTGGGGGAAGGTCTTGCGAGTGGGTCGCCGGAAAAATCAAACGCTTCAACTACAGGAACGGTTGGAGGAAGAGCGAGGTAGAAGAGAAAGCTCTGGATATTACACGGGTATTTGGGGAAGGTTTTGCGAGTGGGTCGCTGGAAAAATCAAACCTGTCGCCTATAGGAAGGGTAGAGGAAGCAGTGAGGTTGTAGAAGAAGAAGAAGTGGACATTACATGGGTATTTGCGGAAGGTTTTGCGAGTGGGTCGCCGGAAAAATCACACCCATCATCTACAGGAAGGCTAGAGAAGAAGGAGCAGTGGTCAGCAGGGGAGAAGAAGCAGTGAGATTGAAGAAGAAGCAGTTCCTTCCAAGTGTATTCTGAGAGGTAGAAGAAGAAGAAACTGTAGACATTCAAATGGTATTTTGGGAAGATTTTGATTTCTTTGCTATTTGGAGAGGCATTTATAAAATCAACTATTTGCAAATTACACACAGTATAAATACGTTATATAGTATAATGTAAATACTATAAAATACAATGTAGTGTGAACACATTTATTGAATGCATTAATGCAAAGTTAACAATTTTTTTGATCAATAACTGAAATAAAGACACATATGCAAAGATAACTTATCCAAAAAATTGCCATAAATTTGGAAGAATTTACCATTTTTTTTTCATTGGAGATCCACTCACAAATTTTAACGCCTGATTAATTAATTAATTAATGAAGAGCATAGTGTGGCGCGGCGAGCGAGGCACTTGGATAGTATAATTGACATGATGTATGCCCTTCCAAGTTAATGCAATCTAGTAATCTACATTATTCTGGAAAAATCTGAAAAGATAGAAAGACAAATTAAATAACAAATTTAATGAGCTCAGATAAAAAAAGATCATAAGTGTGCGGTTAGCTAAACACATTCGGGCCGAATGTAAAGAGATTTATGAAAGAACATACCAAGGGACCAATGCCTCTTGTCATCTCTATCCCAATTTCCCACTAAACTCATCTCAATTGGGGATTCAAGGGACCTTATGATAAGAGCGTCATGGATGCCGATATGTTCTTTCTTTCCAATACTGTAACTTCTCATGGATCGGATCAGTTTCATTTCTGATAGGCAGGATCCTCAAGAACGAGGCAAGCCTAGAGCATACGTGAAACTAGTAAGCAAAGATAAGCATATTGGAGACTCAAGATTTCAGAGAGAGAGAGATTTAGAGAGTATCCATGGTGAATATCTTACAATGGTTATATTGAAAGATCAACTTCTGATTTTTTACAATGGGAGAGCACTCTATATATAGAGGCTCTTAGGTAGTGGAGGATAAGAAAGAATCTTATCCATCATTACAACAAGACAAACAACTTTAAGCAAACTACTCAAATACAGACACGTGGACTGTACTACTAAGAGATAAGAAGGAATCTTATCTTTGGTTACATCATGACAACTTTATTTCACATCACTCCTTTTTATGATAAAAGGACAAACTTACTTTATGTCACACCATATTTTACATGATTATAAAAGACAAAATACCATAATTACTTTTGGACATCATGGTTGTTGCTGGGTCCCATTCTTCACGGACTGTATTTCGTAATGGGCTCATGTTCATCAATGTCATCCACAAGGTTATGTGGTCCTTCTGTGTATTGATTCTCAGTGTCACCATCTTCAATCCCAGCATCCACATATGTTGGACTTGGCAGTAGTGGATAGACCCTTGATCCTGGTTCTTCGTCTTCAATGCTTCCATAGCCATACGTGACTTGATCTACAAGAGGAGAATTCCATGGGTGTTCATTCTGGTAGAGTGGTGGGGTAGGATAAGTCACAGATGAAGCAAGAAAGTTGGCTTGGAACTCGCTTAGTTCTTCTTGTATAGTCCTGGAAGAGGAGGCTTCCTCTTCTGATGAAAGTGAGAGTCCTTCAATGGATCTTGTGAGTACATCAACATTAGGATTGTTGTGGAAGGTGAGATGTTTGGCCAGATTGTTGAGACAGTGTTTCTCATCTGTTGGCCATATCTTTGAATAACCAACAATGTTAAAGTTATTCCTGGTGTAAAGGATCTCATTACGATAAGCAAATAGCCTTCTTAAGACAAAGGCATAATAAAACCTGTGTCTCAGCCTATCAGGGAGGTTCCAAACGTCATGGTCTGTAAGTGCACTGAAAAGTTTTCCTCTCCAAAAAGGAATAGGTGCAAACATCTTGAGAAGTTTCTCAAGATTTGTTCCCGAGAAGCTTTTGTCACAGAGGAACCTGTACATAGCAATTCCAGGAACTATGATGGCGCAATCATACTGAACAGTGAGCGCCCACATGAACCACAGCATTTCTTCAGGAATTTCACCTTTGATGATGGGTATGATATGATAAGGTGTTTTCGGGTGAAAGTGTTGAGGTTTTGCTGTTATTTGGGTAACAAGGAGGAGCCTGTGTAACCAGTAAAATAGGCATTCTTCAGCTAGGGTCTTGACCTCAGCAGCAGTCCTAGGTCGAAGGGAAAAAGGAAACGGTCCAGGTTCTCTTCTATAGAACTTGTGGTCTTGAGGGCAGTCTGGAAGAGGGAAGGTTGGTGGTGAAGCTCTATCCATGGCTAGGATGTGAAGAACTTTGGGAGGAAGTTATTTGGTTGGTCTGGAAAGGTAGTCAGCTATGGTGTTGTGGTTTCCTTTGATGTGTTTTACTGTGAATTTATAGCGTGAAAACCAATCTTTCCATCTTAGGAGTTGTGAGTTTGGTAGTATCTTCCCTTTGGTATCCAGCGTGGATGGAAAAGACGTATTGTCCATTTCCACAATGAAGTGATATGCACTCAAGTGGAAGCTGAACTTCTCGATTCCTCTTTTGACTGCAAGAATCTCCTTGTATGTAGCATGGTAATGTTTTTCTGACTCCTTGAACTGTCCGCTAGCATGCGCACAGTAGTGTCTTGTTCCATCAATCTCTTCAAGGAGAACAGCTCCCCAGTAGTTATCACTAGCATTAGTTTGCAGGATGCGTTGTCCATTGCTAGGAATTTTCAATGGTGGGGGTTTCTGTGCTACTTCTTTCAGGTACTTGACAGCTGTCGTCTGTTCAGGGCCCCATGGTGGGGGTTGCTTTTTTAGTAGCTTTGACAACTGGCTTGTGTGTCTCGTCACATCCGGAATAAACTCACGGATGTAATTGATGATGCCTAAGAACTGTTGGACCTGCTTTGTTGTCAGGTGGTTATCAGGGAAGTTTAACAGTTCCTTTGAGATGTGTTCTCCAGGCTGGAAAAACCCATTATTGAAAGTCATTCCCAAAAAATCAACTTGGGCTTGACCAATAAGGCTTTTCTTTTGAGATAACATTATTCCATATTTTTCTACAATTTCAGTAAACTGAATCAGAAGGGCCTGATGAGTTGGGCCGTCTTTTGAGAACAGCAGAATGTCATCTATGTAGATGAGAGCTGAGTGGAGTATGGGCTCAAAGATTCTGATCATAGTCTTTTGGAATAATGATGGGGCTACTTTTAGTCCAAATGGCATGACAGTCCATTGGTACTGTGCATCAGGTATGCAAAAGCCCGTCTTATATCTGTCTTTGGGGTGAATACCCAGTTGCCAAAATCCTGCTTTAAGGTCAAACTTACTGAAAAGTTTAGCTTCACTAAGACGAGGAGTTATGGCGTCAATCCTTGGTAGTGGAAACTTGTCGTCTTGCAAGAAGAGGTTTAAGGGTTTGTAATCAATCACCAATCTCTTCTTTCCTCTGATCTGTTCAGATCTCTTTTCCACATAGAATGCTTGGCATGCCCAGTTGGAAGTTGTTGGTTCAATTAAACCTTGCTTTAGTAACGAAGCGCATTCTTCCTTTGCCAACTTCAGATCTTCAGGATTCATTCCTGAATGGGTTGCCTTGGTAGGGTTGATGTCTTCATTCTTCTTGAAAGGCAATTGAATGAAGAACTCTTGATTCTTCCATAAAGGAAGAGGGTGATCAAACTTGTCATGACTGTCACAACAAGCTTTTAATAACCTGTTCTGGATAGCCTCATAGTCTGGAGGAGCCTTGCTAATCTCATAAATGCCTCTGTTTTCAAGAAATGGCAAGAACTTCCTTTTGAATTTCAGACCTTCAGGCCATATTGACATCCCCTGCGTTTGGTAATATGCATCAAAACCAAACAGTACATCCTTCTCAGGGAGGTAGCTTCCCAGAACCTTCAGCCAAATCACCATTTCAGGAAATATTTGTAGTCCAACATTTCCTCTAGAAATATGGTCAATAGTAAATCTTCCTTGGCTGGCTGTTATGTAGGTTTTGTCATGAGGAGCCCAAATTTCATCAGGTAACAGGTTGGGCCTGACAACAGTTGCAGAAGATCCTGTATCAAGCAGTGCTACGACCTTTTTTGGCACATCATACTTGGATGCCAAAAGTTTGAGTTTGAAGTGGGGTCGTTGGATTCCATCAATTCTTTTGGAACCTA
The DNA here is from genome assembly GCF_000817695.3 of Arachis duranensis. Classification (NCBI taxonomy): domain Eukaryota; kingdom Viridiplantae; phylum Streptophyta; class Magnoliopsida; order Fabales; family Fabaceae; genus Arachis; species Arachis duranensis. The sequence continues at coordinate 90,478,410 of NC_029772.3, read as the reverse complement.
AACTTCCTAGACATCCTCCTTCTGTCATCCACTGTTGAGGCGGAGCAGGTGCCATATAGTGGATTGGTCTGTAGTCATCATCAGAAGAACTATCTTCAGGATCATGAAGCATGTACTTCGTATACTCATCTGCTTCTGACTGTTCTTCAAGGATCGATTCAAGATCTTCATCATCTTGGGTTAAGACAGCATCTTGTAGAGATTGAAGCATCTTGATTTCTCTTTTGCTTGTCTGCTTCTTATTGGGACATTTCTTGGCAAAGTGCCCAGTTTGTCCACAAAGAAAACATTTGTTAGTTCGCTTGTCCTTGAAAGTCTTTTTTCTGAAGAACCGTTTCTTTCCTTTGAACTTTCTTCTTCTGCCGAAATGGCTTTGATCGAAATCTAATCGTCTGGTTCTTCTGTAGTGGTGCTTCTTTTTTGTGTGGCAATCACATGAGTCTTTATCCTTGCATTTGATCTGCAGATAAGACTTGTTGCATGCTCCTTTTAGTTTAAGGGAATTCTTGGCTAGCTGTTTGAACAAGTCTTGCTGGTTGCAGAGCTTGTCAAGAGCTGCTAGAGCCAATTGATAGATTTCTCCGAAGGTTATCGTTGGAATATCCTTCTGGTAAATGGCCATTGTTCTTCGTATCTCTGGTAGGAGCTCTTTTGGGAGTGAAGCAAGATATACTTCCTTAAGTGTTGAATTGCTCTGTCCTCCAAGAGGGTAATATTTGGCCTGCATCCTTTTGAAATGCTTTTCCAGATCTTTCTTATTGAGTGAACAGCATTTCATCTCGTAGTATTCTTGGGAATTTCTCTGCTGGATAATCCCAATGTCTCCTAGGAATTCTCTATGCAATCTTCCTAGAAACTGAGCAGCACCTCCACCAGTGAGTTGCATACGCTCATACTCACTTAGTGTGTTTATCCATTCTCTAAGATTACCGGTCATCCTGGTGACGAACTCAGAGAGTACTTGCTGGATATCTGCATTAGGAGTGGACATCTTGGTATCAATCCAGGCTCCAAAATCATTCAACCTTTCTCTGTATTTGTGAGGGGGAAGGTTATCGAAAGTGAAATAATGGTTGCCTGCTTTCGTCTGAGTGGGCTTAGTCTGTGGGAGATCATCATCTTCTTCTTCTACGACTATCCCTTCTCCTTCTTCTTCTGAGGTTGGGTTAGCCTGATCAACCATTGCTATTGCAGAAAGATCTGCAATTTGATCTTCCTCAGATGATTCTTCAACCGAAAAGTCTGACGAGTCAGACGTTACTTCTTTAAACGAGTCACTTGAAGTGACGTCTGCATTAATCATTCCGATTGTCCTCTTTTCTGGTACTTCTTCTTCTTTTCCTTTGGAAATTGCCTCAGTTTTTTCTCCAGAGATTTCTCCTCTGAGAAATTCTCTTTCTGACCATGGTGGATTATGCATCCTTTTTTGTGAAGGTCCTGTAGGTTGAACCGGGTGTGGCTTAGGCTTTGTGTGAAGTCGTCGGGCAAGATGGTAATGGGTTTTAAAGATGTTGTCGTAGTCAGGTTCATTTATGGTTGGCTGCTGTGGAGGAATGTAAGTGGGTGTATACATGGGATACTGTGGTGGATATAAGGCTAATGGATCTGTGGCTAAAGCTTGTGGCTTGGGTTGTCTGGCTTGATCTTGTTCGATCTGTCTGATCTGGGCCTTGATACGGGTAAGCTCTTGGTCCTTTTTTTGAAATTATGGGCCAAAGTAATGGGTTTGGATGTAAGTTTTTAGGTCTTGGTCAAGTTTTTGGGCTTGTGTGGTCAATCTATTTTTTAGCTCCTCAACTTGTGTTTGGACTGAGTACACTTGTGAGGACAGGTTGTCTGTCTTTTCAACGAGTGTTTCCAAAGTGTGGTCAATTCTCAACAGGACTTTGTTTTGGCTAACAGCATTTTCCGTTTGCCAATTCAGGACCTCATCTTGAGGTGAAGTTGACTGGACTCCTTGTGGAGTTACTCCTTTTGGGGCTATGTATGGCCGTCGAGTAATCCTTTGACTGTCAGTGGAAACCTGTAGAGGAGGAAACTCTTGTTCATAAGGCTTGAGAGTTGCTATGCATGGTATAGCAATAGGATCTGAGAACTGGGGCCTAAGGATCTTCTTTTTCTTCTTCCTTAGATAAAACCTTGGTGGTTCCTCAGGTTCATCTGGTGGGTAGAACTTTGGAGGAGCAGTACAGCTCTGCTTCCTGTTCTTCTTGGACTTCTTCTTTTTGTAGTAGTCCTCATCTTCTGATTCTCCCCACGCATCACAGTCGCAATCTGAGTCACACATATTGTGATCAACATCCCATATGAAATGGCCATTGACGTGTGAGACATAGACTGGCTTTCCTTCCTCATAGTAGTGAATTGGGGGATCATCTTGATCACTGGCATGTTGAACAGTGAGAGGAGAGATCATATAGATCCTCCTGGAAGATGATTGTCTGGAAAAGGATGGTCGTCCTTCTGTTCCTGGCCTTTGAAAAACCGTTCTGACTGTTCCGTCAGTCTCTCGCGTGACCACTGGTGGTGATGTTGTTTGGACATCAGGAGTGCTTTGTGGAAAAGCTCTCTCATAGTTAGTAATCCATTCTAGTGGTACTATGGCCGCAAGCTCATCTGGAGGAATCATCCTTGGAATGTTAACTATGGCCGGACCATGGTTCTTGTCTGTGAACATCAAAAGAGCATCATGGGTGGTGTTTGGAAGATTCAGATCCAAAGCGTGATCTTGGATTCTGTACAACACCTGGTGATGGAGTGTTGCCTGTTCAGCACTGGCGTCTTGTGTAACACCAATCAACTGAATTTGTATCCGGATCCTTTGGGAAAGGGTCGGATCTGTAAGCCTGATAGTGAAATCTGGCGAGATTGTGAGAATCACACTCCCATTAGTGAGAGTGGATACAAGTGCTCCAATAAGTGCATGTTGGTATTCCTTGAAGGTAGTGTCTAAAAGTGCAATCTTTGCAGTAACAGGTAGTCCTTTTCTGCCATGTAAGGTCAGAATCATCCTTATAGCTCCAAGGTGCAGGTGAGTATATCCTTGTGACAAGTATTCACGAATGAGTTCTTGAGGGATCTCAATCGTAACATACTGTTCTACAGAGGTGGCTTGAAGACCACACTGTTGTAAACGGGAAGTTTGAATCACTTCCTTAACAGGAGGTGATGATTCTCTTCTTATGAGGTGGCGAATACTAAACTGCTTTTTTCGGTGGTAGAAAGAGTATGGATTTATGAGAGGTTGTTGAGTAGCAGGGATTTTTGAGTCTTCTGGTACATGGGTGATTTCGACAAGATTTTCTATCTTGTTGGATAGGGTTTTATGAACAGATGGTGGTAAACGATCAAGAGAAAGTTCTGTATTATGAAAGATAGGTTGGCTAGATTCAGGGTTTGACATGAATATTTCAAAGTCTCTCTTACTCTCTATTATCTCCAATATACCTTCTCTTTGCTTTAGTTCATTAGGCTCTGACACCACGGGGTGCATCCAGACGTACTTCTGAAAGAACATACCCATATATCACATATCGTAAAGCAAATAAATTGGTACGGCCTTTTAGTTAGTGAAGCCATGGAGTGATCCAAAATGTCAGTGTCATGCCGTGTGTTAGAAATAATAGGGCACAAACCAATAGGAAACAGGAAAAGATTGACATCATATTCCTACTTGGCTAATTGCCCGTACTGCATTGCGTCTAGGGCTGGCAATTGATAGGGTAGGGTAGGGTTTGGACCATATCCTAACCCTATTCGCGGGTTGAAAATTTCATTAAAACTCTACCCTATTCTACCCGTGGGTTGAGAATCTCTCAACCCTAACCCTACCCGCACCTAAAATTTTAAACCCTACCCTACCCTACCCTACCCTACCCGCAGAAATATCAAATTTTTTCAAAGTAAATATAAAATTCAATTATTTCGAATTTTATACGTATTAATAACATAAAAAATAAAAAACTAATGCTTTAAATTTTTAAATTAACTAACTAGTTTAGTGGTTGTTCACTTATTATAAGTCATTACATAAGAAAGGTTGTGGGTTCAAGTCTCACTTCTTTCATTATATAGAGAAATTTTTATAAAATATGTGTTATATATGAGGTGCAGGTAGGGTAGGGTAGGGTACACCCTAAACCCGTACCCTACCCTACCCACAGGCATACCCGGACCGTACCCTACCCTACCCGCTGCGGGTAGGGTAGCCTACCCTACTCGAACGGGTTGGACCGGGTTGGATATCCGCGAGTAGGGTATGAATTGCCAGCCCTAATTGCGTCGCTATGAATGCCAATGATTTCTTGTGGCTTGTGGGCCAATGATTTCTTGTGGCTTGTGGGGTGTCTGAATGAATTTTTTTTCTTTAAGATTTTAGTTTTG
>NC_029772.3:90473186-90473928 GCF_000817695.3 Arachis duranensis | reverse complement strand
ATATAGTATTTTTGTTTATATTTTATTTGTTAAATAATTTTGTGTTTTTGTGTTTTTATCTCAATGTTTCGTATTTACAAACAATAACTGTGTGTTTAATTAAATAGAAAATAACAAAAAAAAAGAAAAAAGAAGTGGGAAGGAAAAATCATTTTTCCCTTATTTATTTGGGTAGAAAATTTGAAAGAAAAGTTTGTAAAGTAACTTAAAAGGTTCTCCTTTGGAAAAAAGCTAATGGAAATGAAAAATGATGAGAAAAAAATTCTCTCATATTATTCTTTTTTAATCAATATTTTTCTTTTTGTTTCTTTTTTATTTTCATTCATACAAACATACCAAGAGATTTTAAAAGTTGATTTATTTTCTTTTCTTTCTCTTCTTTTTGTTTTTTTATTTCTTTTCTCTTCACTTCCATCCTTCCATCTAAACAAACTCTAAATGATGACTTCTTCGATCTAAGGTCTAAATTATGTTATCATAAAATTTTGATTTTGGACCATTCTATGGTACTTAAATTTTAAACATTGAATTTAAAAATAAAAGAGTAGATCCCACCAATTTGACAATTTCTATCTTTATTTTTAGACAATTTAGATATAAAAAAAATTGATATAGGCACAAAAAATGCCTCTTTGATTTTTATGGGTCATTCTATTTATTTTCCTTTCCGGTACAAAATGAATTAGTGTAGGCTACTCAAAGTTGACCAACTCCTACAAAAAAAAAAAAAAAATCCATGATG
>NC_029772.3:90472148-90473150 GCF_000817695.3 Arachis duranensis | reverse complement strand
GAAAGAAAAGACTAGAAGCAAAATGTGCAAAGTATGTGTTTAGAAACAAAAAGATTTAAGGGGCAGTCTCTACCCGTGTCTACCGTTAGTGGACTTGGGCTATGAGCTCTTTAACGTACCCATAACCCATGGTTACTTGTTCAGAATTCTGCCACCTCACAGCTCCGTATTTTCATTGCTGCATTGGAGGGGATGTATCTTCGACAGCCATGAGATAGTGTTGAAGCTATGCACAATTACTCAAGAAGGGGGGTGAATTGAGTAATGCAACAACAATGAATCTTTTTGATAAATTTAAAGACAATATACAAAAGTGTTATTGTACTAGTATTTTTCCAAGAGCTTAACTCAATTGCTAAGCATTTATAAGGAGCTTTTACTTTCCAATAGACGCCAACTCAAATAAATTGATCAAGCTTTTCACCAATCGGACTTAAGCCACTCCTTAAGTACTTACGAAGCTACTTTTCGATCACAATTTATTTGCTCAAAAGTAAAAGACAATAATATTGAAGAGATGAGTTTGGAGAGATGCAAACGCTATTTAGAGTGGTTCGGCACAATCCTTGTCCTACGTCCACTTTCTTTCTCAATCGCAATTGAGAAGTTCCACTATTGCCAAGCTTCAAGGTGCTCGCGCAAAACCTTTTACAATCCGAGTCCTTAGTTTCTAACACCTCACGGTATATGATCACCACTAGTATACTAACCCACTCCACTTAGAGATACCTTCTCTAAAATTTGCCTTGAGTACTTAGTATACCTCTTTGGTATCCTCACCGACTATAGTGTTTATAACTCTTGACTCAACCTTGGAGATCACACTCCAATTTACAAGGTGTACAAGAAAAACAATTCTCAAAGAATTGTTGAGATGAAATGAGTACTCTATAGAAGAGTGTATGATTACAAGTTTAGCACTACTGAACCAATTGATATTGCTCTCTCAAATAGTGTATTATAAAAAATGTGTAGAATGAAAGAATATGAACAAGATAGTTT
>NC_029772.3:90463047-90466920 GCF_000817695.3 Arachis duranensis | reverse complement strand
CCCCCCCAAAAAAAAAAAACGGAGTCTACTCCCTTAGGAGTTAGGATTGAAAATTTGGAATCGGACAAGTTAAGACGGCTGCCACAAAGAAAAGAGCGTGTCATGTTGACAGCTAAGCTTTACTTCCACCCGACAGTAATTTATTTATCGACTTATCATAATATTCTTTGATGCGAAAGTTTCCCCATAAAGGAATTTACTAATTCAAACAAACCAACTATACCAGATAAGGAAAAAACTAATATGTAATACTACCACAGAAGAGTCATATATATACTCATATGATTATAAAATTACAATCAGCTTTGACTGTGTCAATAAGCACGAAATAAGCTTGTGACTTAGGAGACAAGCGAGGAAGTACCAATCAAACCTTTGACCATGCTGGATATCTCAAAAGGAAAAGTTTATATAATGAGCAACTTTATTAAATTTTAGTCTCCATGTAACCAATAAAAATAAAAAATAAATAATTTTATATTATTAGATAAAATTTATATTATTAAAAATATTATTGATAATTATTTAATAATTATAAATTATAAAAGTTGTTAACCCTGCCACTCTTTACCTCAAAAAAGATACAAAGTTGTCAACACGTAGCCATCAGGCTAATAACACGGTTACACAGTGATTAATTTCGTCACGAAATTAAACTGTGTTGTAGCATAACACTACTTTCCTAACAAGTTTCTTAGCTTAATAATCTCCATTATAAAAAAATCAAATTATCAAACTCCCCTAACTTGCCATTCCTATAAATTAATCTTCCAGGCACCATCTTAATCAATTTCTACCTACCACAACCACAACATAGATGAGTAAAATGAGCGAACAGAAGCAGAAGAAGCAGCAGTCTTTGTTAAGCCGCCTTAAGAGGGCGGTGCAGAAGGTGAGGTTTCTGCTAAGATCCACCATAATCAGCCGCACATGGCATGCCGCATCCCTCATCCGCCGCGCTTCTTCACTAGGCAAAAGGCATCTTAGCTTCAATGATCCACCTGGACTGAAGATTTGTTCTTCGGATAATGAAACGGATTCGGAAGCTTCGGCTTCGCGTGGGCCTGGGCCTGGGCTTCAGAGGACTATAAGCTATCCATCCACGGATGAAGATGATATTGATAGAAGAGCAGAGATGTTCATTGCTAATTTCAGAAAGCAACTTCGTATGGAGAGGCAAATCTCCTTGCAGCTACGTTACCACAGAGAGCACAGCTTTGAGTTGATATCTCCATGATTCATGAGTTTAACTTTTTGGGATTCCTCAGATTCAGGAGTATATAGATGCATGCTTGTTAATGGAGGATCTTGTGCGTTTTTTTCTTTGGGAAAAGGATCTCTGTTATCATGTGTGCTATTTCATTCATTGTTTTTTTTGGTCAATATTCATTGTTTTATTTAATTTTTTTCCCCTTAAGGCTATGCAATTTGCATTTTCCCTAAAAGGATGTGTATACAAAAAGATTTGTTTATTCATGTGAAATATTTTTGTATTTTATTTTCTTGTGGCAATTGGATCTTTTATTGACTAAATTGATCTTCACAAAAAAATAACCTACCTTGTTGCTTCCATTTTCTTGCAAAATACTCTTCATCTCCCTTTGCTTAATGGAGCATTAACTTGGTTTGAACTTTGAAATACAACAATCCTTTGCCCTGGGCCTTGAGTAATGCTAGAGTAACCATAAATCACAAACAATAAATAAAAGTATATACTTAAACCAACTCAGGTTGGTCGAGTGGTTAGCTCACTCGTTCGCTTAAGCAAGTGTCGGAGATTCAAATCATGCCTTGTGCATGCAGCAACTCATTGACCAGCGATAAATCCTTAAATAGAGCTTAGATTCCCCTTGACCTGTCGGGTTGGGGATACCGTGGGAAAAAAAAAGTATATACTTAATTATATATTTCAATTATAGGAAAGTATAAATAACTTTTTTTAATTAATTAATACAATTAATTTTCTTTTTATAAATATCTTCTTTGATTTAGTTACACCAAAAATTATTTCAAATTTTATGACAATCAAATCGCAAAAATTTCACCTTCATTATTAGTTTATTGCATTAACAATTATAATTTTTATTTCAAATGAAAGTCTTAAATTCGTATGTCATTAATCTTAATTCTTAAAAAATATTTTTAAATTACCACAACAACACATTTTATAAAAAAAGGTAAAATATATTTTTTGTTTCTAAGGTTTGATAAAAGTTTAAAAAATACTTCTAAATTTTATTTTATTCCAAAAATTTTTGATTTGCATCAAATATACTCCTGATGGCTAATTTTCAAAAAATTTAAAACTAATTCAACAAAAATTTCATAAGAACAACTTTTAACACAAGTAAATCAAGCATAATTTTCATGCATTATTGTTAGATTGGCCTTAATTTTTTTGAAAATTTAGCTGTCGATGGTATATTTGATGCAAATCGAAAACTTTAGGAACAAAATTGAAACAAAATAAAACTTAGAGATATTTTTAAAACTTTTGTCAAATTTCAGAGACAAAAAATATACTTTACCCTATAAAAAAAAGAGATATTCTCCACATCCAATCAATTTAAGCATCTAAGTTTATCCAATTAATTTTAGGTCACGCGCTCTTCCCGCTTTCTTCTTCTCTCACACTTCTTCTTCTTCTTCACGTTCCTCCTTCTCCTCATTCTCCTCTTTTTTTTTTCGCGTTCCTTCTTTTTCATGTGTTTTCTCTTTATCGTCATTCTTTTGTTGATGTTGCTATATTTTTTTTCTTTTTGTCTTTCTCTTCCTGGTGAAGAAGCAGTAGAAGATGACGAGAAAGAGTTTTTGAATTACGCAGAACAGAAATGAACCGAAATTATATTAAAAAATGAACTGAAATTATATTTAAAATGAATTGAATATAATTTTGGTTCATTTCCAAGTGAATTATTTTGTTACGATTCTTTTTGTTTTACTATTTTGAGAGGAATAAAACTAAAAAAAAAGAAAAAAAATTCCTCAAACTTCTCATGTTCTTCTTTGCTTGTCTTCTTCATCTAATCAACTAAATAAGAAGAAACGCATAATGCTGCAAAATCACTTGATGGATTTGGATGTGTTTTTGTTCATGATTCAATTTTGTTTTTCTTCTTTCCGCACGCAGATTCTTCTTCTTCTCCTCTTTTGTTATCGTCATCACAAATAATACCAATGTTTTGCTAACATCTTTATTGGTTATGATTTTCTCTGATACATCATTAAATAATTTCATATTATTTTTTAGTTTATTTTGGTTCATTTGTGAATTAATTTCAGTTCATTTGTGTGTTAATTTCAGTTCACTTGTAAATACAAAATTTGGTCAATACTTATCAATAATATCAAGTGAACCGAAATTAACACACAAAATAAATAAATCAAAATAAATTAAAAAATGATATGAAATTATTTAATGAAGACAGTAGAAAAAATCAGAACTAATAAAGATATTTGCAAAATGTTAGTGTTATTAGTGATGACGATAAAGAAGGAGAAGGAGGAGGAAGAGAAGAAAGAGGAGGAGAAGAAGAAAAATTTACGTGTGCAAATTTAGAAGAAGAAGAAGAAAAAGAAGAAGAAAAAATATGCATGTGTTTCGTTGGAAGAAGGAGAAGAAGAAGCCCGAATTTAAAAGAATAGGAGGAGGAGGAGGAGGAATACTTAGATGTATAACAATTTTGACAAAAAAAATTCAAGAATCTCAAACTCGTTAGTGTCAATTTATTGAAAATAAAAAACGAACATAAAAAAATTGTTGGTTTATGACCTACAAAATTAAAAAATAAATAATAAATAACAAATCAATTTCAATTTGTGAATTATAGATGTTATATATTTAAAGTCATTGATATATAGAAAATATATTAT
>NC_029772.3:90452909-90463040 GCF_000817695.3 Arachis duranensis | reverse complement strand
AAATTAAAGATATTTTAATAACTTCATTATACAACTCATATTTTTATATATAGATTATATATTATAAAATAAAAAATAAAAAAATATGAAAGAAAATTATAAAATAAATATTGAATAATTATTAACTAATCATATTAAAATCAATTAATAAATAAATATACATATGAATATTAACTAAAAAAATATTAAAATAATTTAAAATTATTATCTATTAATGCATATGTAAGATAATTCAAAAAATACATATTTTAAAATTAGGTAATATTAATCATAAAAATCTATTAATTATTAATATTATAGGTATAAAAGTATGAATGTTATGAATATAAAATTATAGATATTAAATTAAAAGTATTTTAACTATTTTTCACTACAAAGAAAAGAAAAAAATTAAAGAAAATAGATCAAAAAATTATATGTATAATTATTGTTAATGGTAGATAATATCTTTGCTATAATAGTTGGTAAATAAATAAATTAATTCACTAGTTCGATTAAAAAAGTGTTAGAGATTTGTATTTCGTTTTGTGCATATAATAACTAATTGGCCAATAATAAATCTTTAAATAGAGATTAATAAATTAATTTTTGACTTATTAGATTAGAAACTGTTGTAGGTAACTAAAAAAAATAGTTGATAAATCAATTTGAATATTATTAATGTACTTTCTTCTTCTTCTATTATTATTATTATTATTATTATTATTATTATTATTATGATTATTATTATTATTCAGTTATTATTAGTTGTCCGGGTGAAAAAATGAGGAACCGGAGAAGAAGAACAATAAATGTATCGTAATTAAAGAAGTTTTTTAAAAAATAGACTGTTTTTGAGTTTTTTTTTTATAAACATTTTTACTAATTTTTGTTGTTATCATATATTTTGGTAATTTAAGTAGATTAAGAGGTGGTCCAAAATTAAGTTGCAAGCCTATAATTTTAATAAAGTAACATATCAAATTTTAAATTTTAATTACAAAAAGATAACTAATTAGTTAAGAATTATTAAAAAATATTTGATTTAATTAGATTTGATTCTGTTTTGATTTTAGTTTTGAACCATAGGTTTTAGGTTTTAAAAACTTATTTACAGATAACACACAACGAAATTACATATCACACAACACGTCCTACACTGTATTAAAGAATTCTGTTTTTATTCTATTGTTAATAACTAATTTTTTCTGTTAAGATTAGGAGTTTTATTTATTTCTTTTATAAATAATTAATCTAAGTGTTTTATTTTATTTGAGACATATACTTTAATCTATTTCATGATTGAGCGTTCGTTTTTCATTCCAAAAGATTTAAAATTGTTGAAAAATATTCTAATTTTATTTTAATTTTTAATATTGTTTTTGAAAAAATTAATATTAAAATTATCTTAAAAATTCTTTCTCGTGACTTTTTGGTTTAACTAATAATAGTATTTTAAAAAATATGCGACATTTTGTAATTTCCAATTGTTCTAGTTTAAATAAAGACATAATTCTTTTTTAGAAATTAGAAATTAAAGGGAATCGTTCTTCGAGGCAGGAAAATAGTATTTCATGAATGTGATGGTAGCCTAATAGAGGGAGAACATAAAGGATTGATATCTGATACTCCGTGCCAATAAAAACTATCGTCTTCCATCATCAAAGTTACAATAATTATACTTTTGTTTTAAATTAATTAAGTACATTAAACAACTATTTTCGTAGTCAATGTCTATACTTGCTTAAGAATCAAGTATGGCGTGAATGGTGTTCATGCAACTATACCTAGTTATAGAAAAGTTGACTATACACAATTAAAATGGACTTGGCTTGAGGTTGCAGCCAACATTTAGGTTCATCCGCACTTACTATTGAAGTTGCTCAATATTAGGCACACATTAGGGATATTTATTAGAAAATTAAATAAAGCATTATATAGTACTTGATGTTGATTAATTAAACATTTCTCAATGTACACCTTTCCCTTGTGTAATTAAGCAGAAAATTAGAAAATAAGTTATTAAAAAAATGGGTGTTAATTCCACTCGTCAAATGAGGAGAAGTCAAAAAGGGAGAAAGTTAGATCCAGTAGCACAAAAAATGAAGAGTGATGCGTTGCCTCTAAGAAGCTTCAAAATTTATTAGTATCATACCTCATCAAATAATAACATGATGAGTGCCAAACACACCCTCATAACTTTTACCCAGAAAAAACTCCACCTCTTCTGAACCTTCTTCAACACCAAAAACAGAGAATAACAATGGCCAAGTCCCAAAAGACAAACCGTGGACGCTGCTTTATATTCCTTTGTTTCATCTTCATCTTCTTCCTCTGCATCCTCGCTTCCATTAACGAAGTCCGCTTCCAGGGCTTACTCAGGTTCGGTCGTTGTAAAATACCAAATCAATCATCATCATCATCTTTACTTGCTTCCAATAATGACCAAGAGCTTCGAATCCTAATAGCCGTTCTAACACTACCCGACCAGTACCTGCGCCGCCACTTCCTCCGCCTCGTTTACGGCACACAAGCACTCCCGGAGGGAACCAAAATTGACGTGAAGTTTGTATTCTGCAACCTCACGAAGGAAGAGCAAAAGGTGATGGTGGCCCTTGAGATCATGCGCTATGATGACATCATCATCCTCAACTGCACTGAAAACATGAACAAAGGCAAAACCTCTACCTTCTTTCGGAGTTTGCCGGAGATCTTCAACGAAACAGATGGCAGTGATGGACAACATTACCCTCCTTACCATTATGTGATGAAAGCAGACGATGACACATATGTGAGACTCAACAGTTTGGTGGAATCGTTGAAACCATTGCCAAGGGAGGATTTCTACTATGGATTCGTGATACCGTGTGGTAGCATGGACCCTTTCAAGCACTATATGTCTGGGATGGGGTTCTTGGTCTCGTGGGACATTGTGGAGTGGATTCATGATTCTGATATTCCAAAGCAGCATGTGGAAGGTCCTGAAGATAAGGTCTTTGGAGATTGGATGAGATGGGGTAAGAAAGGGAAAAACAGGTATAATGCTAAGTGGTCTATGTACAATTATCCTGATCCACCTTCAGTGTGTTCCCATGATCTTTGGCCTAATACTATTGCTGTTCATTTGTTGAAGAATCCAGAAAAATGGATTAGGACTCTTACATTTTTCAATGTCACTCAAAATTTGAAGCCATCAAAGTTATATCATATAAGTTAGTCCTATATTATTAGGTATTTGTACTTAGCTCACCATCTTCTTTGTTTATTTAATTTTTTTTTTATATACATGATATGATTATATCATCTATGTACTCCTCACACAGTCAAGGAGGAGAATACTTAATTGCTTCAAATTCTTGAGAAAGAGGGGTAAAACTTGTTGTATGAATAAAATTTTGTTATCTTTTATTCATTCGTCAATCTTTTTTGGACATGTTCTAATTATGTGTCATCTAACCCACAAATTAGAATGTGATAAACAACACGAAAAAAATTACAATTTAAGAAATCAAGTTCAAGAAAAATATTTGGATTAAGATTTGTTCCTATGTTTTCTTAATATATTTTTCTCTGCCAAACAAACTACATTTACATTGTAGATTATACAAAATTAACGAATATGTTATTTCTTCATCCATGGAAGAGTATTTTATACATCATTTTATAAATATCTAATTGTATATTTTGACTTTACTAAATAATTAAAAAAAGAACAAATTGACTTGAAACAAGGGGTTTAACATCCCATTGGTATAGAATTTTTGAAAAATGCTAGAAAATATTAAAATTTATTATGTTTGACTATCACTTAGTTATTAACTTAAATTTTTTAGTTTAATTTTTTAAATTTAATAATATAATGATATACTTTATTTTGCATTTAAGTCTTTTTTATATAAAAAATATTAAAATTAACTGAATATTTCTATTAAGAATCTAATTAAATTTTTTAGTACATTTTTTAAAAAAATATCTTGTTAATTCTAATATTTTTAATATGAAAAAATATCGGTTATAAAATTAAAAACGATATAAAAATTTAATTAAAAATATAAAAATTTAAAATATTACACTGATATAGAGTAATTAAACATTAAATTAACCCTAACTCTGGTTAATAAATATAAATCTTGGATAACTATAGATTAGTCTAGCTAAATTTATATAACCATAAACCTATTATATATACGGCACTTTTTAGAAATCAAATATAAAACAGAGTTCAAATAGCTATCACTTGTACTTAAATTTTACAGTTAAACTAATTTTAATATATAATACATATAAGAATTTTTCATAATTAGTCAAAAATAATATTCACAAGTTGAATGGAGATAAACTGCCCTGAATTGAGATTTCAAGGTTGAAAAAGTGAAGAAATATCAAAGTAACTGCGTTTTAAGAAGTGTTAATTTACCTTCTCATATAATATTTAAAATTTAAAAACTATCCAATTCATTTCACACAACAAATAAAACTTGTAGTTTCGAACTTTTCATATTAATTTTGAAAAAAGAATAAATTGGTTCTTAATTTTTTGTTAGTAGATATTTAAATTTTCAACAATTTAAAAATATATTAAATTTTTTATTTTTTAAAATTTGGATATATGGACCTTTCTATTCATTTGGGTTTAGCAGAGTCAACAAAAAAATTAAACATTATTTTCGATGTATTAGCCTAACCCGATATATAAATACACATGTGGAGAATTTAAAAAAAGGGATAAATTAAATTCAAAATAAATACGTCCAGAAAAAATTAAATATTTAAATTTATCCTTAAAGATATAAATGTTTGCGGGCAAAAATATCTTTTTTCTCATTAATTTTTAAATAATTTAAAGTGAAAATTGACACGTATGCTATAATTCAAGGCCACGTCAGCTTGAGTGGTGGCCAGGTGGGTGCGTGCAAGCAAGTTTCAGCATTGCGTTATTGCTGCTGGGCTGCGCCTCCCACACCTCACTCTTCTGTTCTGTCAGCTGAAGAGAGAGACAAAGGGGGTTTTGGCTTTGCGGCTGAGGCAGCTCCTATTCCTTGGTAGCCGCAACCTAATCTCAATCGCAATCAATCATCTCTCGTCGTCGGTGTATTGCGCCGACGTCGTTTTAGCCTCTCTTCTCTCCTAGTAAGCCCTCTTCTTCTCTCTTTTTTCCATTCACGAAACTGGATCCTACAACCAATCACTCCTTCTCGTGTTATACATTCCACTTATCAGATTTATTATTCATTCATTCTTTGCTTCAGTTGATTTCTTGTTATTGCCGTCGTTATCTTCAAATTCGCATTCCTTTTTCCGTTATTTATTTTGGTTATTTCCTCGAGCACCTGGTGGCCTAACAAACATGTGAAATTCTATGAAACGATACTGAACTCTCTCTTATTGAGTAGCTCTTGTCCTTTATCTTTGTACAAGGGTTGAAGAAGTTCGTATAATTTTAGGCTTTTAGTTGTTGTGCGTTGGAATAACGCTATTCTTTTAACTGTTTTTACATTTCCAACTCTTTTGTTCCTCTTAATCTAAACGTTGTCTAATCCGTTTATGATGATGTACAGGAATACATACATTTATTCTGAACCATTATGGGCAATGGTCCAGCACCATTTTCTGACATTGGCAAAAGGGCAAAAGGTAAACTTGAACTTAACTTCATTCCACGATATATACACATTCTTTAAGATTATTGTCCGAAGTTATTCTTTATATATAGTTGAATATATTCATGATTATCTGCTAGTTCATGATATGTTATCCCATCTTATTTCTTGTGTTGTAATTATAGTGCTTGACCACAGCGCATGAAGATTTATAGTGATATGGGATTATATTAAAATCAAATGTTTCTTGTACTCTTTTTTGAGTATGGGAATGCCTTGTACTCTTTCTGAGTACTTTAAATATTGAAACCCATCATAATATCTTAACTCAAATATCATAATAAGTCTAGTATACATAAAGGCTATAATGCTACATGTTTGGAGACTTTATAAGTATCTGTCGCTTAAAATCCTTTAGATGGTTGGCTTCTTATCAAGCCATGTCTAAATTTGTTATAATATACTTGGCATTAAGTTGTGAACGTTGCAATTCTTTTGTAGATCTTTTGTACAAGGATTACAACTTTGATCAGAAGTTTAGCTTGTCAATTCCTAGCACCACTGGATTGGTAATGTTTATCCTTATTTCTGCTATTACTTTTTTTTGTTTAATTAGATTAATTTTTAGTTTTTCTTTTTAATTGATGCTTACTAGATACAAAATCTTATAGCTTCAATATGACATAGTTTTAATATCACAACCACAATTGTGTGAACACTACATAATTTCAAATAATATGTAAGTTCATGACTGTTTATTTGATTTTTTATTTTAATTTTATTGGATTATGAAACATTTTTTATTGTTATTAATTCGTTAAATATACTCATGTTATTTCTTATTGAATGACAAATAGTTTTACTTACTTCTATTTTTCCATTAATGTTTTTTATTTGACTGGTTGTTGGGTGAAAAAAAGAAAGAATAAATAGATTTAGAACAATATGCAATTAGTTTATTTTTGTCAACAAATGTCTTGTTTAGATCAATTTAACTTGTCCTATCCTATAGGAATGCAATCCTTTTTAAAAGGAATCATTGTTTCATGTATTTAAAAAAATGGATTAAATATGTTAAAGTGTAGAAAACAATCATATTGCAAACCTCTAAATAATCAATCATCTATTCCTTTAAACATGAGCATCATGGTTTAACAAATATGACAGCTCATATCTTCTTACAATATGTTATTGTTTATAGTCTCATGCAGAATATCTTGGGGGTCAGCAGTCAAATATCAAATTGTTTTCAACAAATAAATTTTATTAATTCATGTATGCAAACTCTGATAAATGTGGGTATAAATTATGTTAACTCAGTGTGTAAACTCTAACGAACATAGGTTTTATGTGTGTAGACTCTTGTAAATATATATGTAAACTATTGTTGGCCAAATGTTGACCCAAAAATACTTTTAGTTTCTGTCTAATGTGCCTGATTTCAAATTCAAAATTTTCCTCTGGCAGGGCCTTGTAGCTACCGGATTGAAGAAGGATCAAATTTTTGTTGGTGACATAAACACCCTTTACAAGAGTGGAAATACTATAGTGGATGTGAAAGTTGATACATACTCTAATGTAAGAAATAGAGGTCTAAATTTAATCATATGACTCAATAATTTATATATGGCTAGTGTTGTACTTCTGCTATTGCGTTCTACTATCCCCACTTTATTAATGAGTGGATGTAACCAGAGTTCAAATTTTGTAGAACTTGTTAAGTTTGGAATGTTTATTTTAACTCTGAAAGTTGTGGTCATTATTATGGTAGACTAAATATTTTATCATGTGTTATGCTAAATAATATTTTCTTATCTCGTTTTAGGTAACTACAAAAATCACGGTGAATGATATCTTGCATGGTACTAAAGCTGCTTTGAGCTTCAATATACCTGATCACAAGTCTGGGAAGGTGAATACAATCATGATTGTGCTATGTATGATGAATGATGATACTAATGCATGATTCATATGTTGAATTTGAGGAATATAGTGTCTTCTTACTACTGAAAATACTTCTGTTACATTAAAAACATTAAATTTTTTATCTTTGAGTATTTCCTAAATATTCTGATTATGTTAGAAACTCGTTACCAGGTCATAGTAGCAAATGTATTCATGATAAAAGCTTTCAGCTTAGCAATATTAGCAAACAATATGGCATGTTGGAGAAAACCATTTAATAAAATAATGCACCAAATCATTAAGTTAACTGTAATATATGCATTTTCTTGAGTTTGGGGTTGTGTTAGACAGTATTTTTTTTAGCTTAATTACATGTAATAACTAGATGTATTTGGACATTCTTACAAGGTATCTAACCATTCAATATTTTCTCAGCTGTATGTGCATTATGTTCATCCTCATGCTGCCATTGATTCTAGTATTGGCTTGAATCCATCCCCTCAATTGGAGGTTTCTGCTGCAATTGGCAGCAAGGATCTTTGTTTGGGTGCTGAAGTCGGATTTAACACCACTTCTGCTTCATTTACAAAATACAATGCTGGAATTGCTTTCAATAGACCAGATTTTTCTGCAGCTCTTATGTTGTAAGTTTCATTGGTACCACATCTTCCTCTGTTTTTTGAATGTAAGAATAGCTAGATAGTATTGTCAATCTTACAAGCATAAGTTAATTGAAATTTGGAAATCTCAATCAATATTTGTCAGAACTTAAATCTTTCATTTGAAAGACAAACCATATCTGGAAGATAAAAATTTCTTTCGATTAATATTCTTTGAATTTGAAAATCCTTTATCAATATGCTATGCAAACACGCATTGTATTTTGTTTTATGCTTGAAGGATTTTTTGTTTTCTCAATTTTCATAGTTTTATGTTCTTAATTTTCCTTTTACTTTGTGAAGGATCTTTTGTCTAACTTTAGGATTCAAAAGATGTAACTTATCTGCTTTGATAGTTTATTTCTTTAAGATAACTAATACTGATTACTCACTATTTATGCAGGGCTGACAAAGGACAGAACTTGAAGGCATCCTATATTCATTATGTGGATCGCCCAGATGGATTAACAGTAGCTGCTGAAATTACTCATAGGTTTTCTAGCTTTGAAAACAGATTTACTATTGGAAGTTCACAGTCAATAGATCCAGTTACAGTCTTAAAAACTAGATTCAGTGACGATGGAAAAGCTGCTCTCCAAGTCCAGCGAGCATGGAAGCCGAATTCACTAATAACCCTATCTGCTGAATATGACTCCACAAAAATCTTTGGTTCATCTACAAGGCTTGGTCTTGGTCTTGCTCTCAAGCCATAAATCTCTTTTGTCTGACGATCTATTCTTCTTTGGTGATTTTATCCTTCCATCTCATCGGTTTTATATTGTTTCCAAAACTCATGTTGGGTGTTTAAACCCTATCATATCGTCATCATAAGTCAAATCAAAGGATAAATTGTATTTGTTAAATCCTCTACAGCGGACAAGGGGAAAGAGGACCCAATTTTGAAACATACACATAATGCCTAGAGACTTGAGTTTTTTTAGTAGATTTATTTATAGTACTAAAGAAGAGTACTAAAAAATTATGACTAAAAGAATACTCAATTTTAACATAAATTTAAGTTGTTTTTTTAAAAAATTATAGTTAAATAGTGTTAAAATAATATGATTTTAAATAATATAATTTTATGTTTTTTTTATCATTTTTATCTAAATATAATTTTAAATAATGTAATCTAAACAATATTTATTTTATTATAATCTATTTTGATACAAAATTACCAAATATAAATCATAGTTATAAATTTTGATTTACAAATTTTAATTTAAATATACACTTAATCGGGAGCCAAATTCGATTATTTGATGATTATGTTTGGTCTTATGGTATGAGTTTTTCTTTTTCTCTTCTTTTACTTTCATATTAGATGCTGAGTCTTCTATGCTGGTACTTTAGTTATATAAAACCAGAAAATTATCTACATTTTCTGTGAGGTCCAATGACACACTTTTTTTTTTGTGACCATCGGTTGGTCCAATGACACAACTTATTTATTCAACTACGTAATATAAATATAAAAAATTAATTACTAAATTAGTTATTAATTTAAAATTTATCTATCCTCTCTTTTAAGAGTATATATTAAATTTATAAATATAAAAAATTTAAATTTTTAATATATTTATTTTATTTTTTAAATTTATAATAAAAAAGAAATAAAGTAAGTAATTGATAAAATAGGAAAGGAAAGGGAAGGGAAGAAAAGAGAAGAGAAGGACGCGTGAGGCAGTGAAATTAAGCTGAAGGGAGAAGAAAAGAGAGGAGCAAGGGAAAGAAAAAGGCCATTAGAATTTAGAAAAGAAGAGTCCACTCCATCGAGCCATACCGTGCCTCTGGCGAGTTGTTGAGCTGTGTTGTTAAGAAAGAAGAAGAAGAAGAAGAAGAAGAAAGAAAGATGTCACACAGCGATACAATACCCCTGCATCCATCATCCCAATCGGACATCGACGAGATCGAGAATCTCATCAACGCTTCTCCGGCCACCGTCCTCCCAGCTAGACCCCCCAGTCCCCCACGTGCGCAAATCCCCG
>NC_029772.3:90427560-90452859 GCF_000817695.3 Arachis duranensis | reverse complement strand
CTCTCACCGAGCCCGTATGGGATACCGTCAAGCGCGATCTCTCCAGAATCATCAGCAACCTCAAGCTCGTCGTCTTCCCCAACCCCTACCGTGAGGATCCCGGCAAGGCCCTCCGCGATTGGGATCTCTGGGGCCCTTTCTTCTTCATCGTCTTCCTTGGTCTCACTCTCTCTTGGTCCGCTTCTGTCAAGAAGGTGCATTCTCTTTTTTCTATTTTCTACCTAGCTACGTTCTTTAGGAATTCAGATCACGAACATCACTTACTTGATCTAGATCTAGATTTTCGAGCCATGTTTAGTTCAATGATTTAGAATGCATATCAAGCTTCTGCTCTTATTTATACCTTAGATCTGAATCTTGATAGGTTCTCGATTTCATTTCTGTGTTAATCTAACATTGAGTTTGGATGTGGAGCACCATTTTTATTGAGCTTCTATATCTATATGCTTCATAGCTCCGTATAATGCAAAATGTTAAAGGGGGATTGGAACATTTTGCTTCTGTAAATAAACAAAGTACAGACTGATTAACATTGTCTTCTTTTTCTTATTGGCCGCTTATGTATTGGTTTTAGTTTAGAATTTAGATTGCATTTTTTATCCAGAAATTACATTGGCCATTTCTTTGTCTATCTTTACATTGTAGATAAGTAAATTTGAGATCTGATTTTGTAGTTCTCTTAAGGTAACTTGTAAAGAATTGTATCCCATTAGATTGCTTCGGATTGGGATCGAATTTGAACAACACGGGCATCAACGCAAATATAGTACTGATTACTGAAGCTGTATTATGTTATTATTGGGTTGTCATATCAAATTAACTAATCAACCTTGAGAGCTGAAGTTAAATATCACAGGATTCAGCCCCTCCCCTGTTATGAAACCCAGTGCTGCTCCCTGCCTGAAACATGGGATAGATATAAGAATCTGTTCCCATGTTTTTCTTTTTCTTTTCTCGCCCCAGATTAAGAACTCTTGATTCCTGTAGATTCTAGTGGATCTACTAATGTATCATATAAATCACTAAATGATATCTTTTATTCAAAAAACCAAAACTGTTATCTCTTAATTTTAGTCTTTGATGTGTGTTAAATGATAATCAAATGTTGAGATTTCGAAACATGATGGTCTCATGTTTTCTCACGAAAGGAGATGATCCACATCCAAGGGCTATGGGACTTGGTGCTGCCTTTTCCTTTGTACTGCTTGGAACATCCCTTCTCTTTAAATTTGTGATAGGTATAATTATGAGTTGGTGAATGGTGATTATAAAAGTACAAAGTATCAATAAACTTGCCATCTAAATGGTATACATCTCTAAGTATAGTGAGTTCAGCACGACAGAGCACTGCTAGATGCTGGTATATTAAATTACACGGCCTGCATTATAAACAGAATTGTTTTCTTCTCTGCAATACGAAAAATTATATATGTATTTCTTTTGTGGCTTTCTGAAGTTAAATTTTATCCGCAAATCTATAAGTTTGTTGGTGTGCTTGATATAATTAATGATCAGTCCATGCATAAATTTAACCAGTGTTATCCATATATGCCACTATACCAAACATTTAGAGAATGTCTACCACTTCAGTTCGCTTGGAATTCGGTTATCTCTGTATCAGGACTTCACATTTCTTAGTTCACTCCTTGTATACCATGTTCCACTTATTTTGGCAATTCTACCCTCTTTTCTTCATCTTTTCTTCATAGTAATCTACATAATGTGCTGAATAATTACAAAGTGTGTTGGGTTTGTTTTAGATGTGTTCCTCCTAACATTTCTCTCTCTCTCTCTCTATTATTTATTTTTATTCATTTATATTTATATTTATATTTATTTTTTTATTTTGCTTGTCTCAGTCTGAGGTCTTTGCTGTTGCATTTGGTTTACTTGCTGCTGGCGCGGTAATTTTGACATTGAATGTACTGCTCCTGGTACTAGTCACTTCCCTTTCTCAACTTGTCATATTTTGGGTCCTGATTTGAATTTTTCAGTTTCATATCTCAATGATAAACTTTAGTAAAACATCGGTTTTCATGTGTGAAAATGAGGATTTAGCTGTTACTTGATGTTGCCTACACTGACTGAGAAAAGGGGAAGAAGGGTGGGGGAGGGAGAGTAACCACTATTCAAATTATATTTGGATAAGTGATGGCAGGCAAGCAAATTTTTCACTTTGATTTCATGTCTGAAAAAATTTCAGGGTGGACACATCATTTTCTTCCAGAGTCTGAGTCTGCTGGGTTATTGCTTGTTCCCATTGGATGTGGGTGCATTGATCTGTATGTTGAAGGACAATGTCATACTGAAAATTGTTGTGGTCTGTGTGACATTGGCTTGGAGCTCTTGGGCTGCATATCCATTCATGAGTTCTGCAGTCAACCCCAGGAGAAAAGCTCTTGCACTCTACCCAGTTTTTCTCATGTATGTATCTGTTGGTTTTCTCATCATTGCCATTGACTAAATGCATCAATCGGAGCCTCTGATTACTATATTCTCAATCCCATGATCAGCTTGAATCGGCTTCTAAATAGGAATTTTTGTTTATTGATCTGATCAACTTTTTTCATTCTTTTTCTTTTCCCTCTCTATTTCTTCTGTTCAATATGTTGGCTAGAATTATTTGACACTGAGACAGACAATTGTGTAATATTACGTGGAAGATATATATGATGGGATCATACTTGCTATGTGAATGTGAATAATGAATAGGAATAGGATTGTCATGGATGGACTCAAATAATTAATTTGTTTACTTCTGGTTATATGCTCGCAAATTTGCAAATACTGCTTATGTACTTCCGTGGCTTTCAATATAATATTCTGTTGCTCCAGTGAGATATTTATTTAGCGTAGGCTGTCTGGCTGCGAATTAACTCTCTAGTTGTTCCGGAAGGTAGCGTTTGTTTTCAGGTACTGAGACAGAGACTGAGAGACTGAGACTCAGTATTGTGTTTGTTAGTTCAGAGACTGGTACTAAAATTTCTGTCTCTGTCTCCAAAATTTCAGTATTTCAGTACCTCCAAAAAGTAACTGAAATTTTTAGAGATGGAGACTGAAACTTTAATAACATTTTATACCTAAAATACTTTCATTTCAATTAATTAATTTCAATTTTACCCTTTGTGCAAATTAAATTAGAGTTTCATTCTTGTTTCAATTCCTGTCTCCCATTTTGCACCAAACAGAATACTGAGATTTGTTTCAATCCCTGTCTCTTAGTCTCAGTCTCTCAGTCTCAGTCTTTCTGTCTCTATCTCTCCACCAAACGCTACACCATTTCCAACGTCTTAGGAAAGTGTACACTGAATTTATCTTCACAGGAATATAAAATTAAAAATGAAAATTGAAGAAAAGTAGTCTATATACTGAACTCAAAATCATGCATTCATGCTTGACCGAATCCTTTTGACCACTATTATGTTTATTGAATTAGTTGTTTTATTTGGCAAGTGCTCAACTTGTGTAGAGTAAGGTAGGACTATGAGTAACTTTGCGTGGTGCTTTTTTTTTTCTTTTGTATTTGTTTATGAAAATCAAATGACATTCTCCATTTTGTACTAATTGGCCAACGTTGATCTTATCCACACGGCTCATGAGGCGCAGCACTTTTGTGATAACTGCACGATTCAATTATTCTTTAACCAAAAGAATGATACCAGGACAAATAATGTTACTCAGATATATCCATTTACATAATTGTCCAAAGTTTGTATTAAAATAGTTGGGTCAGTAATATTGCTCTATTAAGTAGTATTAACAAGGACCTTGCAAGTGGCAAGTAGCACCTCCAACGTAAATAGGAAGGTGAGTTTGTTGATTAGGACAATCATGATTTATGACTAGGCTTTTGTTGCTTCGCCAAACATTTATTACAAGGTTCGGTTGCTTGTTTGCTTTAAATTTTAAAATGAAAAACTCCATTGAAACGCAATTCCATAGTCACATTCAATCAGACAATAATCATATACATGTTGGAATTTGGCAACCGAAAAAAGCCTATAAAAGCTTCAATAATTAGGACTAGTAGGGCATGATGGAGACGTTAGGGCATTCATTGTCTCCCTAATTGTACATTGGTAACGGCGTTTCAACAGTTCATAATAGCATTCACTCATTTCACTTTTGATTTTGATAATACTCAGTTGGAGAAGTGCAATGCAAAGGAGACTAATAATGATTGTACATAGCTATGGCCAGCAAATTTTGCAATTGGAGAAGGTTGCCAACTTTGTCGTATGTATGATTATGAACAAAATTTGATTCTAATGGGTCTATTTATGTTCTATGCTTTGACACGTTAGTATTTAATGGTTGCAAATTAGTTAATATAACCATCGTGACGCGCGTGCTTTGTTTCCTTTCCTCACCGACTAGGACCATATGTACCAATTTATAATCAATTATCAAATCAATATATAGGATCCATTGCTTGGAGGGTCACCATCAATAATCAAGTCGTCTTTATATATTCTTAGCTGCTTCTTCTTCATAGTCATAGATGAATATGATTGTTTCAATTTATAGTCTCATATACGTACATTGGTCTTTCGGACGGAGAATAAATGAACTCCATAGACACACATACATCCAATTTCTGCGATAAAGTCATATTATCATAGCCTTCCATGTTCGGTTTGTAGGGTCAAATAATGACACCACAAAATATAACCGTAGTTGGCATGTTATATAGATTCTTCTTACGGTATCATCATTTCGTTTCTTTTGTTTTTAACCTAGCTAGCTATTCACGTTTTGATATGACCGTATTTCAACGGATGGATATGGTTATTAGGGGAAGGAGCTAGCTGAGATAGCTCTGATTCTGAATCATCAAAGTAGACCTATACCTAGGCTTAATAATAATATACTATATTTATCAAAAAGGTTACAATACATGCATGATGCATTCTATAGTAACCAAATTACTTGTCTATTTACTCCATTCAACCAGTAATTATTGATTACGTACTCCAAGTGTAGCTGCTTAATTTAATAGTACCTTTAGTCAAACGTGCAAGGAAAGGACACACTTTACATAGTACATGCTACATATATTCGAGCATTCATATGTTCGTATGCAAATAATTCATCTTCTGAACAGATTGGTGATTTTTTACATATTCTCTTAATCACTAACTAAAATAATAATATTCTATTTGGTTTTTCAAATTTTAAAATATCGAGAGTATCTAGTTTTTTTTTTTCAATTACATGTAACAAAAATTGATCAAAACAAACTAGATAAACAGATTCACTCTTAGAGGAATTAAGTCTTCTTAAATAGTTTTAATAAAACGGTAACTTGTTACATTCTTTAAAAATATTTCTACCATGCAATACCTGCATAAATGAGTTAGCAGAAAATATACATTATTTATCAAATTTTCACACAACTCTATTCTCTACATCAATAGCTAATTTTACCGATCTCAAAGTGTTATGTAATTAATTCACTAATTCCAACTTTCACTGCAATAACTCTCGTCTCTATTAAAAATTTTAAATCCACTCTAATCCATTCTAAAATCCACAAACTCCTATGATAGATCTTTTTTTGGGTTGAAACCGAAAAGAATCGTAGAAACCTTTCTTTCAGAAAATCACAATTTAGCCAGACATCCTCACAGAATTGAATTATTCTACCATCATCAATTTTTCATGGACAAACTAGTTATCATTTTGTCTCTTACATATTACTTTTTAATCTAATAAATATCCTTTCATAATCTGTCTCTAGTAAATAATATTTGAGTAGATAATAACTTATTAGAATTGAGGTTATGGCAAGAGTATGCCAAAAAATTTTCTCAATGGACATTTTTTTTTTAAAAAACCTCCATCACCATTTAAACAAAAATACTGTATTATAAACCATCGCAATTTTAACTCCTAAACCACCTAATTTTTATGGAACCTAAATCACTTTTCACTTAATCAAAGTCATACCATTTCTACCAAATAATATCATATCTTTTAACTGTTTTAGTAAAAAAAGTAATAATGTTAACACTATAAATATTATGAGTATACACTCCGCATATCTTCTTATCTTTATTTATTCGCCTGGCACTTCTATTATAAACTAAGGTTTGTTTCCAACATAAGCAATTCATTTAGTATAAGGTTACTTTTAGGACTATAACAGAAAAATCAATAAAGCAGCATCTCTGAAGTCTAAAGTAAGAGAATGGAAGGTAGCTGCACTTTGATTGCGAGGATGTGCTCAAACAGAAAGAAGGGGAAAAAAAATACAAGAAAGAAACTAATTTATTCCTTTGTTTATAATCCAATAAAAACTCTACAACGTTCTTTATATAAAGATTTTTTTTATCATGAGATATTAAATCGTAGAATTTAATTTTGACGGGTTATAAAAACATTACTTTTAAATTGTTAATTTTTTTTTATGAACTACGTTTTTAAAGTACAGCTAAATAAATATTTTTATATAAATACGTTTTTGATATTTTCATTAAAATAGGTATTTTATATAAAGAAAATAATTAAAATATAAACAAATATTATGTTAAACAGTTTAACAATACGTATTAAATTATCTAAAAAAAATAAGATATCAATAATTATAAAATATAAATTTAATTATAATTCACTTCTAATTATTTTTAATGTTAATTTAGTAAAATTAGTTATTTTTTATATTAATTTTGTAGATAATTATCTAAAAAAATTAATAAATTATTTTATATTTTTAATACAGAATTAAACTTTTACTATATTTATTTTATATGAAGATATTTTTATATATATAATCACCTAATTGTATATGTCTTCACTAAAAACAAAGTTCATTTCACACACACACACGAGATTAGTGTATATGACTATATGGTGATAATTGTTTGATTTAGCGTAGGAATGAACAGAGAGTACGGAAGGCGCAGAGACAGGGGCAGGGGCAGAGGCAGAGGGCAGTGATCACTCATGACTGCGTCACCCTACTGTGGTCTCTGTTGAGTAACCATCTCTCTGGTTTTACGTGATGGTGAAATTTCGTACGGCAATTCAAATAAACAATGCTAAGAAAGGGGAAGGTGGTGGTGGTGGTAGTGGTGGCAGTTGCAGAATCAGAGGCAGAAAGAGTTTGCTTTACGTAATGTGTGAGCCCTTTTTTAACTTTACTTGCATCTCTCTCTGGATCTTCTCATAGATGCTATTCTCTACCTGCCATTACGCCAAACCATTCTCATCTAATTGCAATTGCAATTCCTAAATTACAAACATTTTAGTAATGCATTTCCTTTCATATACTTTTTCTCATCTAATTAAGATATTCACTAAAAAATTAACAATATAAAAATGTTAAAAGTTTCAATAAAGTTTTAGGATATTTTTTTTCACTATTGCTTTTTTTCATATATATAAATGGCAAAGTTGGGCACTTGGCACTTGGCAGAGACAGAGAATCCACCCGTCTTTTTCATTTTTTATTAAAAATATTATTTATATATTAAAATTAGTTATTAATATATTTATATATAAATATATATGTAATTTAATTTATTTTTAATATATTCGATTTTGTAGCCGCAAAATTCATTATCGATATTTTCTGCTTTTTTTTTATAATATTAGTATGTAAATAATATTTTTGTATTAAAATTTATATTATATATATGCGTACTTTGATCCAACCAAATTGGTTTATTCATAAACCAACCGCATGTATAAACTGTATACATGTTTTTACCATGGTGAATTTTAGTATACAGAGTAAAATTGGTACAGATTTAAAGATTTGTTACACTACACTTTCTAAAGCCACACTTTAAACCGTAACTCTTCACAAATAAAAGCGTCACCTAATGGAAAAAAGTAAATTAGAAGATTTAAGAGAAGAAATAATCAAGTTATCAAAATTAATAGACCAAAAATTAATGATTTTAACTAATGTTAACTGTAATGACACCGAATTCTTAAAATCAATACAAAATGATTTTTCTCAAAATCTTTATTTTACTATAAGTTTTATTGAAGGACTTCAAAAACCTGAAAAAACTTATTTTTCACACGCAATTTCTAAGAAATATGATACAAATGTTTAATATGATGATTGATCTACAGTGCGTTATGATATAAGATTTTGAACCAGAAGACTCCTATTATTTTAACCAATATCAATAAAGGCATTAATATATTATCAGCCTATCGGAACAAATCAGAGAAGAGAGAGAACTAGGGAACGTTATTGGGTGGTGTTATTATATTCCTGCACATTCAATCGGGGCCTTGGCCTATGTTTATCTATCCCTCTTCCTATATAAAATCCATGCAACCATGAAAATTAATAGAAGCATCTATGATTTTCCTGTAATTTCGTTATTAATGAGCTAGCTTAGCATAAAATTTGGAGAGAGGCTAAAATTTAATTTTTGAATATAAAAAAATTCAAAATAAAAATTTTAAAGGAAATTAATCAAAATTTATACAGAATTTATAAAAAAAAATTAAAATTTAGGAGGAGACAATGTCCCCTAACCAATGAGAGGCTCCGCCTCTGTAATGAGCCAAGCATATTACTTAATTTATGCACACAATTAAACAATATATAAGAAAAAGATGAAAGTAGGAGAAGGCACAATTATTAAAACTTTTGACAGATGCATGGAGAGTTTCACTATTTGAATTATATATTAAGTTATTTTTAGATGGAATTTAACGCCTCTGTATGCTCCCTTTTCTGAAACATGTTAGAAACACCTACGTTGAATATAATTGTATTTAATAATTGCTTTCTATTTTTAAATATCCCTTTTAATCCCATAAATATCATTTTGTCTCTTATGCCCCCTCATGCCATGTATATACAAGGTAAATTGAGCTTACATAATTATTTAATAAGAGAAATTAAAAAGAACGTAACATGCATATCTAATTTAATAAGGGCACTTCATATTTCTTATTTTTGATATTAGGTTGATAATGATATCTTTTTGAATTGTGAATCGTTGAAATGTTATTTTTAAATATAGAATCGTTTAATGTGAGGTATAAAAAATTAAAAAAATTAAAAAATTTGAGATACAGAAATTGAATTTTCTATTAATAAAAATACTATTTTTTAATTTATTTATGGATAATTCGTATATTAATTATAATTGTAAATTAAGTTATTTTATATTAAATAATTTATATAACGATAATTTTATTTATTGCCATAAATGTTGAATTAAATAATTTATTATTATTTTTAATTTGAAATTAAACAAAAATAAAATAAAAAATATTATTTTATTTGAATTTTAGGATTTAATGAGTGTCACACTCAAATAAATAATAATTTTAAAATTTTGGCCTCCAATACATTAAAATTATCTCTATAATTTTTTTTATCAGAATAGTTATGATTCAGTCCTGTTAGAAATAACAAAAAAGCTTTAGTGAAAAAAATTTAAAAAAAAAACTTCTCTTAATCATGCTTAAGAATTAAGATACGTTTTTGAATTTAAGTATTTTTTCTTAATGATATAACATAAAAATCATGAATTAAACAATTCAAAAATTTTCAACACCTTCCAATTCTAGTTCTCCCCACAACTTTAAAAAACACAAAAAAGAAAAAAAATATATCACTCTTCTTATTAAAAAATAAAATCCCATGTTATGCTCTCAGGAATGAAATAGCCTCGAAACCAGACCAATATTCGATTGAAGGAGAGGCTGCCACCCAATCCCTCCATCTTGATTCTTTCAGTTAACTATTTCCTCAATCTTTTCTCAACCCAATGAAGCAACCACATTAATTATTAGTAATTTTTAATAACAAAAAACAATAATATGATATGATGACGAAAAAAGCAAAGTGTTTGACATGTGAGGCAAGAGGGTGGTGGGGCCATATTACCCTCCACATTCGAATCTACTATTTAGGCTTTTATGAAGAGGCCCTATCCTAATCAGATTTTCATTCATAGTTTAGTGTTGCAATGATAACAATTCACACCAACACTCAAAAAATAATTCACAAAGCACAGATATCCACATGGATTAATTACCAGTTTTGAATTGCAACATAAGTCCACACTTTCAACCTGCATGAGTTTTAAATCCCATTCCACCGCTGACATTATGGCATAAACGAAAACTAAACTTTAACATAATTAATCACATACATCAAAAACCGAAAAAAAAAAGATATATGATATAGTATGATGCTCTATATGATATGATGGTCTATTCTATTGTGCCTGCAATACTCACATGCATGCACGACATATCTCTATCAGCATCAGCCACTAAATTTAACATTAAAATTTTTATTGTTTATTTAATTATTTTCCCTCTGTGGTTTCCAATTTTGTGCACATATTTTCACCCCTTACTTGTTGCACATGTTTATTACTGTAGCAACAGACCTGCAAACAAAGCACAATTTTTAACCTTTCCTTTACAACTTAGTTCCTTGTCCAATTTCAATTAATATAATGTGTTCAAAATTAATATCACATTTTTCAGGCATCCTCGTCATCCATCTCTGGCAGCAAAATTGATACTACAAAAATAATAAACAAAACTTTTAATCCCCATCTCTGAAATCTTGATAACCCAAACTCCAAAACTCTTTTTGTTTGTTTCCTCTGCTTCTGTTTTACTTGTACTTTCATTGGCCCACTCACTCCCTTCCATATCAAAAATACCTTCATTTTCTTCATCTGAGCCTTTGCCTTCCCAGCAGTCATTCTATTTAAAGCATCCAATACCAATATTTTGTTTTTACCAATTTATTCATATCTCAAACACTTGAAAACCCAATTGAGACTCACATCATCATTAGTTACTTTTGTAATTAAATTAATTAAATCTCTTTTTTGTTTTTATCTTTGTCTTTTTTTTTAACTAAAATTTTTAATTATTAATTTTCAAGTTATTGAATCAACTTAATTAAGTTTAATTACCAAAATAATTTGATAATATACCAGACAACCAAATACACCGGAGATTCAATAATTTTAATAGTTAATCTCAATTATAAAAAATATATATAATATATATTAATTAAAATCAACAGTTAAGATTATTAGAATACTAGTATTTCGAATACATTTAAAAACTTTCCTATAATATTACTACTAATTTAAAACCTCTTTATTACAAAAAATAAAATTTGGTATATAACTCAAAAAAAATTAATTACAACTCAACAATAGTCTTCTTTTAGTCCCTATTTTGTTAGGAAACTAACCCTTTTTTCTTCTATTAACATTTAACCTCCAACATTTATTTATATATAATATATAAAACAGATGCCAATAATTAAGATTTACAATGATGAAATTTTTTAAAAAGTTCTGTACAATAAATACGTTTAAGATACAACCAGAAATATTTAGTAATAAAAAAATTAGCAAAAAATAAT
The DNA here is from genome assembly GCF_000817695.3 of Arachis duranensis. Classification (NCBI taxonomy): domain Eukaryota; kingdom Viridiplantae; phylum Streptophyta; class Magnoliopsida; order Fabales; family Fabaceae; genus Arachis; species Arachis duranensis. The sequence continues at coordinate 90,441,482 of NC_029772.3, read as the reverse complement.
CAGAATTTATTTTATTTAGTATTTATTAACAATGATTTTATTTATTATTATAAATACTAAATTAAATAAAAATAAAATAAAAAATATTATTTTATTTAAATTTTAAAATTTAATAAGTGTCACAATCAACTATAAATATTAATTTCATGGTTTTGGTCTTAACATATCAAATTTTATTATTATAGTTCTTTCTCTATCAAAAGAATTACAATTCAGTCTTATCTAAAATACAAAATGTTTTGATGGAAGAAAATTAAAAAATTACAAAAGTTAAACTCTCTCAAACTCACAAATTAAGATAGCTTTTGCGTTTTCAAGTATTTTTTTCTTAATAATTTAATATGAATGATTTTGGGATTGGAAATTTTAAGAATTTCCAACCATTTATTTATTTAAGTTTGTACAATAGTGTTAAATTAAGAAAAATGCATTATTCCCATCCCCATGCTTTTGCCACAAACAAACATGGCCTTCCCCGACAGGTTCTCCACTTGAATTGAATTGAATTCAAAACCCCATTCACTCTGTCTATAAATACACCCAACACCACTTCCATTAAATTACACTTCACACCACACAACACAACACAACACCTCTATTCATCTTTATCTTAACTCTTAACTTGATCTCTCTTTTTTCTTCTCTCTCACATCATCTTCCACTTCTCTAGTCTCTTGTTTGTTATTACTTATTAGTTATCAGCAACACAAACACAAGAGAGGAAAAAAAAGAAAAAGAAAAAGAAAAAAATAGAAATGAAAGAATATTGGACCTCTTTGGCATCGGTTCTGGGGGTATTCGCTTTCTGCCAAACCATACTCCAAGCGGTGTTCCCACCGGAGCTCCGTTTTGCCACCGTGAAGCTCTTCAACAAGATCTTCCACTGCTTCTCCTCCTACTGTTACTTCGACATAACGGAGATCGACGGCGTCAACACCAACGAGCTCTACAACGCCGTCCAGCTCTACCTCAGCTCCTCTGTCTCCGTGACCGGCAACCGCCTCAGCCTGACACGCGCCCTCAACTCCTCCGCCTTCACCTTCGGCCTGGCCAACAATGACACCATCTCCGACACCTTCAACGGCGCCACCGTGCTCTGGGAACACGTAGTCACCCAGCGGCAATCCCAAACCTTCTCATGGCGCCCCTTGCCGGAAGAAAAACGAGGCTTCACTCTCCGAATCAGAAAGAAAGACAAACCCTTGATCCTCAACTCTTACCTGGACTATGTTATGGAGAAAGCCAATGAGATAAGAAGAAAGAATCAGGATCGGTTGCTGTATACGAATTCCAGAGGCGGTTCTCTAGATTCCAGAGGCCACCCTTGGGAATCTGTGCCCTTCAAGCACCCAAGCACCTTCGATACATTGGCTATGGACCCTGACAAGAAGAAAGAGATCATGGAGGATCTTCAGGATTTCGCCAGAGGTCAAGGATTCTATCACAGAACTGGCAGAGCTTGGAAGAGAGGCTACCTTCTCTATGGCCCTCCCGGCACCGGAAAATCCAGCATGATCGCCGCCATGGCCAATTACCTTGGCTACGATATCTATGATCTTGAGTTGACCGAGGTTCATAACAACTCTGAGCTCAGGAAGCTTCTCATGAAGACCAGTTCCAAGTCCATAATCGTCATTGAGGATATTGATTGTTCTATCAACTTGACCAACCGGAAGAAGACCAACAATGGCGGCGGCGGCGCTTCCAGGAGTTACTATGATTCCGGTGATATACGCGGCGGCGGTGGGGGTGGCGGTGAAGATGGCGGGAACTCGATTACTCTGTCTGGGTTGCTGAATTTCACGGATGGGTTGTGGTCTTGCTGTGGGAGTGAAAGGATCTTCGTTTTCACGACGAACCACATTGAGAAGCTTGACTCTGCTCTCTTGAGAAGTGGAAGAATGGATATGCATGTTTTCATGAGCTTCTGTTCCTTCCCTGCTCTCAAGATTCTTCTCAGGAACTACTTGAATTACGAGGAAGGCGACTTGGATGGCCATGTCTTGAAGGAGCTCGAGATGGTGGTCGATATGGCCCGAATGACCCCTGCTGACATCAGCGAGGTTCTCATCAAGAACCGCCGCAAGAAGGACAGAGCCGTCGTCGAGTTGTTGGAGACACTCAAGATCCGAGCTGAGAGGAATAACAACAATGCCAGCAATGGCGGAAGAGCAGTCAGAAGGGGAAAAAATGATGATGAAGATGAAGAAGAGGAAGAAGAACAAGAGAAGAGGGCTCTGGATAGTGAGAGTCCTAAGGAGGAGTCTGAGATTGAGGACAATTGCAACAAGGTGGAAGATGAAGATGAAGAAGAAGAAGAAGAAGGAGATGGAGAAAAAGAGAAGATTAAGTGATGATGATGGTAATGTTGTTAACAAGAACCGTTCTTTGTTCTTGTTCTTCTTATTCTACAGTGACAAAGATGAGTTTCACATGTTACTGAAAAATATTGAGCAGCATACACTGTAATCTCAAGTGTAATTGATTATATTTTGAAAAAAAAAATGAAATTTATGGTGAGCTAATTACAAGACATATCAGATAGAACTAGAAGAATGAAAAAAAAGAAGCATGGAAAGAAGCAGCAGCAATTGGGGCCTCTAATTCTAAACATGTCACATACTCCTGTCTTTCTTTATTAATTAAGTTTTGAACTTTTGATTTTGAATAATAATAATAATAATGGAGTCTTACATAGACATATATGTTGTCGGGGAAGTTTATCTAGAACCAGTTTAGTAGTTGGCACTGCACTAAGAAATTATGAGTTAATTTGCATATTGTTTCCCTTAATTAGTTAAGATTTAATTAAAATCTTAATAATTAGTCTAGTAAGGGAGGACTTTACACCCTGACATGCTTGGGTAGCCAGCTGGGATGTTGGTGAACACCTGGGGTGCACATGGTTAGTGTGTTGATGAGATGGGTAGGGAATATCAGTAATAAGTAGGGTACCACAAAACACCCAATTGTTCAATTCAATTCAATTATAGTAATTAATGTTTTATTATCATATGGGTTGTGATATGATATGAGAAATTCAGAATTATGTAGTTCCCCTTCCCGGTGAAAAATGGCAAGTTCAGGTATATTAAACTTATTAACTTTAAAAGGCAAAGCTCAGAATAATTCAGACTATAGATTCTTTGGGAAAATTATTTGGAGTGCAAGGAAAGTTACCTATCTAGTAACAGTTTTTACTGTGACAGCTTACGCAGAAAATTGGCAGTGATTGAGATTTGATGTACTATTTGTTTTCTAGTGACAAGAAAATGATTTCTGTTAATTATGTGAAATTAATTGCATAAAAGAATTATTGTGCTTGAGTTCGTCATGTATGGTGATTGATGTAATGTTAATATATTCATGAGAACTTTTTTTTTAATTTCTTAATTAATTCAAGTTGGCCTTATGTTTCCGTGTCTGATTGGATATATTGATACCGTTAACCTCTAATATATTACAATAATTAAGAACAACAACTATTTCTGAAAAATTGACTGTGCGAGTGGATAGGATTACAATTTTACAATACAAGGTTGCTTTATGAACTATGGGCTGAACTGTGATAATTAATTATGGAAAAGTTTAGCAATTAATAACTTTATTAAATTCTGACAAGCATGTAATTAGTAAAAGAAAAATGAATAATTTCACACTATTAGATGAAATTTTACATTATTAAAAATATCATTAATAACTACTTGATGGCTATAAATTACAAAAATTACTGATCTCTAACACCCTTGTTAATTATTAAGTGGTGAAAATGGAAACAACTAAAAAAAGACCCGGATTTTGTGTTGGCAAAAAGTGAGAGGGTGGAGGGCGCAAAAGCAAGCTCAAAGGTTGAAAAAGTTGAAAATTTATGTTTTGGGTGTAACATTGATTTTCATATTGAGTTGGGAAAAAGGCTATTCAGGTTGTCAAGCTAATGAAAAAGCAATTCATTTTATGAGAGTGCCGACAAATGACAACACCATCTACCTTATATTCTTACATGAACACGAAGCCACAGCCATTGATTGAACCATCCTTAACATGAATATACATATTTTATATTACATGCAAAACATGCCTCCACGAGCACCTAAGGGTCAAGATTTTCGAAAAAAGTACTTGTAAAATATACACTTTTTATAATGTATAAAATATAAATTTTTGAAACAAAGAACTGCTTCTTAATTAAATTCCTTGTCATATGGCTTATAAGAAACCATTTTCTTAAGATTCAACCAAACAATTCAAAGTTGTTGGCGCTGTTTGATGATATAAAGTGTCACTTTCACATTCTACTCTTGAGCACGAAGCTGCTCAGTTGTCCAGATTCACTGTCAAAGATCGATATCCCAAAAGGACCATTATGGTCCCTTCTTGTTTCCTTACCTCAATGTGGTTTAATACTTGCTTTAACTTCAAAAAAAAAAAAAAGGACCAATAATTAAAGTTCGTCCATAAATAATAACATAGTTAGGGTAAGCATTGACATTTATGCCTGATTAATCAGCAGGGCGGCGAAGTTTCCTGGAATTGAATACATCCTGCTTTTAATTATTATTAAGTGTAAGATTTTGCTTGGATCCAAAATAAAAAGTACTTGCATCTTTTTGGCAATGATACAAAGTACTTTTGAGTTTAGATTTTGAAACAAGAAGTAACACGTGCAACTAATAACACTTGAACTATATATAACTATGAAGAAGAAAACAAGTCCACAATCTTACTCATAATTAATTAAACACAGCATGCTAATTAATGAAGCAACATTATATTATTTGAAATACAAGGACGATAAGTCTTTGTTGCTTTTTAACTCTCTCACAGCTTCTTTATTTGTGTGTCCCTTTCTTGCTTGGAGATCAATGCAAAGGATTTTTATTCTAATGGTTCCCTATTGAGGCATAAAACATACCCCACCAGAAAAATGGAAAATGAATATATGTGATGTGATTTTTGCTTTTATGCTAGCCCAACAAAATCCTCCTCTCTACCCATCTTTCCGTACTTTTCTCTCAACACCAAAAGTACGAATAATTTCAACGGACCCGTCTTTTTTATTTATTTCTTTATTTACGACCATGCAAACTTTTAGATATAATTTAAGATTAAGATTATGTAGATTTTAAACGGATCTTAGACCATATATAGCATATGCATGCAGCTCGTGAATCTTGAATAAAGACTTATTGGCTGCTACTTTAATTAGTTTGTTGAATTCGATCTTCGTCAGTTACATTTATTCTGCTACATATGCATATGCTTTATTTAATTTCAACGTTAAGAAATTAATTAAATAATAATGAGGATCCTTATTCTTCATTTACCTTGTTCTCCTCCCATTACATGCATTCCACGCTTTTTTTTAATCGTGAAAAAATGGTAGCCAGTAAATCTAAGAAAAAATGCAATCAAAGTCATAATAAGAATAAAGGAGGAAGGGATAAATACACTGAAGTTCACACGATGAACACAATTACATTTTAATTATTTAATGAGTTACGCGTGCACACCATTTATATACTCTGGCAGACACAGTATTTTTCGTGTTTATGGAAGGGACAAAAATACACCTAAAAATTCACACGGTGAACACAATTATACTTCAATCATTTAACACCGTCACATACCGATGATCGAAAAGATAAATATGTCCCTCAGAATATATAAATAATGTGCACGCGTGACTCGTTAAATAATTGAAGTATAATGGTGTCCAACATGTAAATTTTTAGATATATTTTTGTTTCTTCTTCCAAAAATAAAAATACTTTGTTCGTTCCTTTAAGCTCCACAGAAAAACAGCACAAATGAGGGTCCTTAACACACTTACACAAGTGTGGTTTTTGTTTTTTCTCGTTGCAACCATTGAATGGATTCATGCCTTTTCAGAGTACAAAGAACCAGATACCTCTATTCTGCTCTTCGGAACCGTGCATGAATTGAATGGTGGGCATTTTGTCAAATGATAGAAAGGCATATATAAATGAATTTCGGAAAAGAAATAACACAAACAAACAAAACCTATATAAAAAATTACACTGACATAGAGTAATTAAACATTAAATTAACCCTAACTCTGGTTAATAAATATAAATCTTGGATAACTATAAATTAGTCTAGATAAATTTATATAAGCATAGACCTATCATATATAGGCACTTCTAGAAATCAAATATAAAATAGAGTTCAAATAACTATCACTTGTACTTAAATTTTACAGTTAAACTAATTTTAATATACAATACATGAATTTTTCATAATTAGTCAAAAATAATATTCACAGGTTGAAGTGTTAATTTACCTTCTCATATAATGCTTAAAATTTAAAATTATCCAATTCATTTCACACAACAAATAAAACTTGTAGTTTCGAACTTTTGATATTAATTTTGAGAAAAAAATAAATAGGTTCTTAATTTTTTGTTTATAGATATTCAAATTTTTAACGATTTAAAAATATATTTAAATTTTTTATCTTTTTAAAATTTAGACACATGGATTTTTTGTTCATTTGGGTCTAGCAGACTCAACCAAAAAAATTAAACATTATTTTTGATGTATTAGCCTGACCCGATATACGAATACACATTGAGAGTTTTGAAAAGAAGACAAATTAGATTCAGAATCGATATGTCAAAAAAAATCAGATATTTAAATTTATTTTCAAATTTTTAAAGATATAAATATTTGCAGATAAAAGTATCTTTTTTTCATTAATTTTTAAATAATTTAAAGTGAAAATGGCCACGTATGCTCGTAATTTAAGGCCACGTCAGCTTGAGTGGTGGCCAGGTGGGTGCGTGCAAGCAAGTTTCAGCATTGTGTTATTGCTGTTGGGCTGCGCCTCCGACACCTCACTCTTCTGTTCTGTCAGCTGAAGAGAGAGACAAAGGGGGTTTTGGCTTGCTATTCCTTGGTAGCCGCAACCTAATCTCAATCGCAATCAATCATCTCTCGTCGTCGGTGTATTGCGCCGACGTCGTTTTAGCCTCTCTTCTTTCCCAGTAAGCCCTTTTCTTCTTTCTTCTTCCCATTCACGAAACTGGATCCTACAATCAATCACTCCTTCTCATGTTATACATTCCATTTATCAGATTTATTATTCAGATTTATTATTCATTCATTCTTTGCTTCAGTTGATTTTTGTTATTGCCGTCGTTATCTTCAAATTCGCATTCCTTTTTGCGTTATTTATTTTGGTTATTTCCTCGAGCACCTGGTGGCCTAACAAACATGTGAATTTCTATGAAACGATACTGAACTCTCTCTTGTTGAGTAGCTCTTGTCCTTTATTTTTGTACAAGGGTTGAAGAAGTTCGTATAATTTTAGGCTTTTAGTTGTTGTGCGTTGGAATAATGCTATTCTTTTAACTGTTTTTACATTTTCAACTCTTTTGTTTCTCTTAATCTAAGCGTTGTCTAATCCGTTTATGATGATGTACAGGAATACATACATTTATTCTGAACCATTATGGGCAATGGTCCAGCACCATTTTTTGATATTGGCAAAAGGGCAGAAGGTAAACCTGAACTTAACTTCATTCCACGATATATACACATTCTTTAAGATTATTGTCCGAAGTTATTCTTTATATATAGTTGAATATATTCATGATTATCTGCTAGTTCATGATATGTTATCCCATCTTATTTCTTGTGTTGTAATTATAGTGCTTGACCACAGCGCATGAAGATTTATAGTGATATGGGATTATATTAAAATCAAATGTTTCTTGTACTCTTTTTTAGTATGGAAATGCCTTGTACTCTTTCTGAGTACTTTAAATATTGAAACCTTTTTTTTTTTTGAGTATGAGAATGCCTTGTACTCTTTTTGAGTACTTTAAATATTGAAACCCATCATGATATCTTAATTCAAATATCATAATAAGTCTAGTATACATAAAGCCTACAATGCAACATGTTTGGAGACTTTATAAGTATCTGTCGCTTAAAATCCTTTAGATGGTTGGCTTCTTATCAAGCCATGTCTAAATTTGTTATAATATACTTGGCATTAAGTTGTGAACGTTGCAATTCTTATGTAGATCTTTTGTACAAGGATTACAACTTTGATCAGAAGTTCAGCTTGTCAATTCCTAGCACCACTGGATTGGTAATATTTATCTTTATTTCTGCTATTATTTTTTTGTTTAATTAGGTTAATTTTTAGTTTTTCTTTTTAATTGATGCTTACTAGATACAAAATCTCATAGCTTCAATATGACATAGTTTTAATATCACAACCACAATTGTGTGAACACTACATAATTTCAAATAATATGTAAGTTCACGACTGTTTATTTGATTTTTTATTTTAGTTTTATTGGATTATGAAACATTTATTATTGTTATTAATTCGTTAAAGATACTCATGTTATTTCTTATTGAATGACAAATAGTTTTACTTACTTCTATTTTTCCATTAATGTTTTTTATTTGACTGGTTGTTGGGTGAAAAAAGAAAGAATAAATAGATTTAGAACAATATGCAATTAGTTTATTTTTGTCAACAAATGTCTTGTTTAGTGTATTATTTAAGGCAATAATACATGTTATGGCAAGTTTAATCACCCGTGTCATGCACGTGATAAAATTAAAATTATAATTTTAAATTATTTTGTTAAGATTAATTTAAATTATAATAATTTGATTAATAAAAATATACATGTTATGTATTATTTGTTTTTTTTAAGCTAGTGTTAAATATATTAACTCTAAAATAGTTATTAATTCGTTTTAGTAATCTACTTTCTTCAATAAATCAAACATATATACTCAATGTGACCATAAATAATTTAATAATATTTAGACCCACCAACAAAGTTTTATATATTGTTTTACTATCAAGTAAGAACATATCAAAATTAGCTCAAAATAAATAATAAATTCTTAGAGATTTCTAATGCACAAAATTCTCTAATAAACAATAAACAATTTAAATCTACTAAAAAATAACTCAACACTTTTCTTTAATGCCTGCAAAATATATACCTGAAATAATATCAATGTTAGTATACAATTTTACAATCATCGATCGTATTTACTATACATGACTTATTCTTAAAAGTTATTCTACACACGTGTGCAGTCGAAAGATAAATTACTGTACTTTATTTTATTTTTCTAAATTATTATAATTATGCATTATTCATTAAATGCTAATTGTAATATTGTAATATAATTATTATGATAAAGATATTTTTCTAAAATAAATTTAAAAGAGAGAATAGTACTTTCATTTTGGAGGGAAAATGAATTCATAAGGAATTGACACCTCACTTTTATTAGTTGATAATGTATTAAATATTGATTTTATATAATTATAATAAAAATATTTTTCTAAATTAGTATAATCATGCATTATTCGTTAAACAGTATAAATGAAAATTTACTATCTTTGAGTACTAAATTAAAATTCAAACTGAAACTGAAAAAAAAGTAAAGAGTATAAAATTATTGATTGAAAAACACTCTAAATAATAAAAAGCCAAATTAACTTTAATATTAAATTCATTAATACGATTTTAATTTTATATAATAGTTAGATAATAGATTAGTGAAAGCAAAGGGAATAATGGCTTTAATTAGTATTTGATAAAATATTCATTTAGAATAATTAAAAATATAAAATTATGATATTATTAAAAATAATACATTTTTATGTTAAAAATTATATTTAAATAAAATATTTATAAATATGAATTTAGAATAACATAGCTTCATGAACATTAATCATTAATCAATTATGAACTAACATAAAATTATAATATAATTTGTGAAAAAATAATCAATAATTAATATTAATAAATATAAAAATCATCCAGACACTTTGATTAAAAGTATGAGTGATTAATTATTATTCATTATTAATAATATTTTGTTCATAACAAAAACTGAAAATATAATTATTCAGATTTAGATTTAGATTTTAGAAAAACAAATGTATAAGTAACAAATGATCTATTTTATCATGTATATTATAAATTAACGAATTAAATTAACTGATATAATGAATTATAACTAATTAATTGGTATAAATTATAATAAATTACATGATATTTAAAAATAAAATAAAATGAATAAAAAAATAGAAAAATAGAAGACTACAATAAAATAAATTGAATGTGAGTTTTTTTTTTTACAAATTTTCTATCACATCCACTTCAATAATAATAAATAAAAAAACATCAACTTAATATCTAAGAGAAAATGATGAGATAAAATCATAACACAATTCTAAAATAAAATCCTAAATTAAATCATAATATCATCGCACAACACAAATTAAAAGTAATTTCACACTGTAATATACCACACAAATAGGTAAATGACTTAAGCTTAATTACAGATTTTTTTTATTTATGCATACATGATAACACCATGGTTTATAAATGCTTAATGGATAACATATCATATATTGCTCTGAATGATGAGCAGGGGAGTTGAAGAGTGTGTGTTGATTTGTGTCCATGATAGTTGCCTTCTTGTGACGACGCCTCATAGGAAGAAAAAGAATTGTTGTAAAAGCTACCTAATAAAAGAGTAATTGGTAAATGAATGATATTTTCTTCTAGCATATATGGTCTTTTATAGTGGTAAAATAAAAATGGAAAGAATAAAATTTTATATTTTATATTCGGAATAGAATTTAATATTTATCGTAGTAAAATTAAATAACTAATAAGTTATAATTTATGTATTTAAATAAATTAAATAAATTAAATAAAAATATTTTTAAGAATTAATCAAATCAGTTAGTTGATACAAATAATTAGTATAATTGATTTTATTTGATTTATTGAATTCAAAAAAATAAATTAGAAAATAATTGATTAAATTAATTAGTTGATATAATTAATTTATTATAATTGATTGGATTTAATGAAGAAAAAAATAGGAAAACATAGGAGACAATGATTTTTTTAACTAAATTAATATGTATTTATTGTATTTAATCACTATAAGTAACAAATCATCTATGTTATTATTATATATACTAAAAATATTAGTATATATAAAAAATATATATAAAAATTTACTAAAAGCTATAAATTTCATTAGTTTAAAATATTATTTTGTCACTAATATTTTTATAGTTTCAATCCCAGGCATCATTATTACTTGCCAACACACTAATATTTTGTCACTAATTATTTAAGGCAATAATTTAAAATTCTATAATTATAATTTAATCAAATACTAATAGTAAAATCAAATTACCTAAACAATATTAAACCTATTTTAGTCCTTAGTCACGTATAGTATAGAATCATTCTTGTAACGACAACCAACTGAAATAACATCGTAAGTTTCAATATTTAGAATTCGTGCAAAATCAGACCATCCTCTTGTTAGATAAGCTTCATCATTCGCTATCCATGCAATGTGGCAAGGTATAAAATTACCACACCGAGAAACCAAACTAACTCTTATTTTCCTCAATGGCATTGCATGCATGCAAAAGAAAGCTGGTAATTTCTGAAAAAAAATCAAAATATGTTAAAAAATTATTCTAATAACGAACAACTTAAACTAAGAAAATTTAAATATATTACTAATCGTTGAAATTGCATATCTGAATTTGTCATGAATTTAGCAAAACTGAACGCTTACAACCATGTAGTTGGAACCAGAATCAGTGAAGACAACTCGATGAAGTATTTTATGGATGTGATGCATTGTAAATGATTGTGGCAAAAGACAATCGAACTGGAACATTAGACGATAAGAATAACTTAGAGTAACAACAAATAAAAAATTATCAAAAGAATAATATAATAGAATGAATATATAAAAAATATTATAAAAAACTATAAATTGTACCTTAAAAGGATCAACTTCAATAAAAAAACGAAGAATACGTTCTTATTCTATGAAGTAGTAAAAAAAAACACTAAATATAAAATTATGAATTGAATCTCAAATTTAGATTCATGTACCACAGGAAAACACTAACTATATATAGACTTTAATAAAACAAAAATAAATATGTAAATTACCTATTATTAAGGTGATTTTTAAATAATGCATTAAATTTTGATTTGATACAATTATAATGAAGATATGTTTCTAAATTAGTATAATTATATATTATTCATTAAATATTAATTATAATATAATTAATATTAAAGATATTTTTATAAAAACATTAAATATTGATTTGATATAATTATAATGAAGATATGTTGCTAAATTAGTATAATTATATATTATTCATTTAGTATTAATTATAATATAATTACAATAAAATAATTTAGAATAGAAAAAAAATTATTCGTATTGGAGGGAAAATGGAGGCATGAGAGATCGACACGTCACTTTTAGTAGTTGGGAGAAAACCCAATTTTAGTATATTAAGTAGATTGGATATAGTAAAATTTTGTTATTATTGTGATAAACACGAGACGTAGATCTCATTACACATTGAGATTAAACCAAAATATTTACTTTAAATTCCTCTATTCTTTTCTCATTTATCTTCTGTTTAATCAGTAATGCGAATAACCTTTAAAAGAATGCTTTAATTCAAACCCTTTCTTTTTCAAGGCTTACAAAATCTTCATGTTGTAACTGGAAACTCAAGACTGTAATTAAATGGCATGCTATGCAATGCAATGCAATGCGTACATAACAATCATCTTTAAAAGTATATATTTTCCATAGGATCAAAATAAATTACAAAAGTTTATATGCGAAAAGTCTTACTTATTTTATTTATTTATTTAATTTTTTATGGTATTTTCTAACTCGACAAGCTAAGAACTAATTTGTCATGGTACTTAACTCTATTTAAGGGCATAAGGCGAAATTCAAATTTTCAGTATTTGTTTAAACAGACTAATTAGCTAACTACTAATATACCAATTCAATTTGGTTTGCTTATTATGGCTCATCCTTAAACGCTCCTCGCTAAGTATGGAGTGTTGCACACCTTGTGAATTTGTTAAATCTAAACTCTTCATTTATTATATTTTATTTGAATGGTCTGGATTTAAAAAGGTAACCTGTTAATCAGGTTAATTATTTTTTTTACAAATTTTAAATTTTTTTGACAAGTCTCAGATATTAGGATGAAGTTCAAAATAAAAAATTAGTATATAAATATTAAAAACAATATGTCTGTACAAAAAAAAAGTTATTGGACTTTAAAATTAAAATAAATAATACATAAAAAATAAGTTAAAAATTCATATACTAAATCCAAAAAAAAGATATATTAGAATCTTAAAAAAAATAATATTAAATATATATTATGTATATAATATTAAAATTTAAATAAATTTTGTTTTGTGTGAAATAAAATATAATATTAAATATAAACACAATGATAAAAAAAATTGTGTTATATATATATATAATATTAAAATTTAAATAAATTTTGTTTTGTGTGAAATAAAATTATAATATTGAATATAAACAAAATGATAAAAAATTGTGTTATATATATATTTTATGTATACTAGCGGCTCAACAGGCACTAACGTGCCTGTTCAGCCGCTTTTTTATCGTTTTTAAGAAATTAATTTATTTTTTGTTAATATATCATTCACTTTTTAAATTTATTAGATAAGTATTTTTTTCATTTTAATATTAATGTTACCTTATTTATATCATATTTTATTAAAATTAAAATTACTATAAATTTTTTTTTAAAATGTTAAATTATAAAATTATATGTAAAATAAATAATTAATGTTTAAAAAAGTTAATAAAGGAAAGAAGTATTTTTTTTTACCAATTCTTAGGTGAATATAAAGAGATTATGTCATTTGAACTATAATTCGTTGATAAAGAAAGAAATACTCTTAATTATATATTAAATAGAATAATTATTTATTAGGCTCATTTTTATACAAATAAAAATTTTTCTTAGTTTTATATCTGTAACATTTTATACCAATTAGTTTCAAAACTTAATT
>NC_029772.3:90370360-90427528 GCF_000817695.3 Arachis duranensis | reverse complement strand
ATACAAATAATTGTTTAACTATAATTGTATTTTAATTTTTTATTCTATTACGTACACGTTGAGGTTAATTTGAAATAAAAGATAATGAATTTGTTGTAACTGCCATGCATATTGTGCTTTGACTGCGTCGTCATCTGAGAATCATGCGCCTTCATAGAAACCAGGTTCTTCTACAGAATCCGTTTTGCGTTTGGAGTTAGCTAACCAGCAGTGGCGACAGACATGCGTCTTCCTTTTCTATGGCAGCAATTTTTCGGACTTTAATGGTCATTTATAGTAGAAGTGGGATAGGGTGGGTTCAAGAGCGTCAAAATCTATAGCTAGCTAAAACGATAGTGGAAGCACCTGCCATCAAACAAAACAGTGAAAATATTTGAAGACATCACATCGACAATAACAGAATAACAGAGGAATTAGTCTTTTTGTTAGTGCTGGTTTATTTGTTCAGCCCATGACAAAAAAAAATAACAATAATAAATAAATTAAATTTACCTGATAACTTTTGATAGTAGGTTAACTTTTAAGGAGTGCTGCACTCCCTACTTTATCTGGAGTGCACTAGCTTTCGCTATTATTATTATTATTATTATTTGGTATACTGCTTATTTTATTTTTATATACCTCGGTTAATTCCTAACATGCATGATCCTATATTAGGTGGCCCAATACCGAAGACATCCGTTACAATCTAGAGTCCATCAGGCCCAATAATTAATTTTCATTATACAGTTAACAGGCCCATCATCCCGCGAAGCTCACTGATCTAAACACGTTTCCCTTCCTCCCTCATTCACTCACTCAGTCACTCACTAATATTTGCCGCTCAAACTCTCGTGCTTCGTTGGCGGCTTCAGCTGTTAGAAAACGACGAACCGAGCCTAGCTTAATTTTCTAACGTTTCCGAAGCTCCTCTCAACTCTCAAGTAGTTGCGCTTTCTTTTCCAGCTCCTTCCTTCCGGTAATTTTTTCCCCTTCGATTCTGATATGAAATTTGAGTTTGTGTTTAGTTGCTAAGAAAGTGCAACCAATGATACTACTGCTTTCGGAAAAATGAAGAAATGAAAAACTAAAAATCGCTGCTATCACTCAGAGACACCGCGAAAATTCATTTTGTACTTGCTCCTTACTGATATGAATATACGATATATAAATTTTTGTGAATGTGTAGAATGCCATTGCTAGGCAACACGAGTTTACCAATCGCTGTAAAGCTAAATTGTTTTTGCTTTCCCTTCGTGTTCCAATTGCATTTCATTTGTTGTTGTATTTCCTTCGTTATTTTAGAATTTTCAGTATTGCCTTCTGAGATTTGCATGTGTGAAAATTGAATGAATCTAATCCGTACTTGCAAAGAGAAAAGTGGCAAATCGCAATGCGATATACGAATATACTTCAATTGGAAATAAGTAATAACAAATAAGTGTAACTTAAGTATGGTTTCTTCAGTACTTGGAAATTTTGCAGTCTATGGTAAATGTATTATTTATAAGGCGCCAAGAATGATTACTATTGTTTTTGTTTAGACTTTAGACTTTAGAGTGATATCATAATTATTTATTTTAGATATTTTGAATTGTGATGAATTTGTAATTTCAAACTATTCGTTGCAGCTGTAGTAATGGATACTGGAGAGGAGTACTCACTTGTTATTGAACTATCTGAAAACGATCTTTTCTTTGAACAAAAGAAGGTAAAACTCAGATATTGAGTCACTTAAATATTGCATTTTTCTTTTTCTCGACATCTTATAGATAATTTTTTGTTTGTAGTATTTCCATAATTCATAAGGATAAAGCTGTCAGATTGACATGATTAAAGGAAATTTATATTTCTAATAAGTAACTTTATCGATGTTTCTCATTAAGAAATTTCAAATATGAAAAGGCAGCGAACTACACATAATATGTCTTCATGTGTGTGAACTTTAAGGCAATATATTTTTAACATGATTTAGCCACATTATCGATGTGTGCTTTATCTTATCCTTTTCTTTTTGTTCTGATTTTATTTAGTATGAGTCCTAATCTGTCCTACAAAACTGATTAATCTGCATGATTCCTCAGAAATTACTAGAAAATAAGGGTTTTCGACCCAAGGAACGAATATACCTCAAGGGTACCTCAAAGCCTGGTTGGGTGAATGCTACCGTAAAGGTTTTACTGCAGATTGCGCGAATTATACAGTTAAATGAGGTACTTCCCTTTCTGGTTTCCCTAATAACTCAGTTATTCAATATCAATCTTAGGTCAAAGACAAGCTGTAGTAAGGGGATTGAGGTAGCCTAGAGATTTTACACTCCTCTTTGATTTCAAATAATTCTCTTTACAATACCAGAAATATGCAAGTATGAAGTATGTAAGTGCGTTTGTGCTTTATTCATCAAGAAAACATTGAGTACACCGCACCGCAATTGTTTGTTGGGTTGCTCCTTTATTTACTCTATTTTTCACTTTTGGGGATGTCATCAACTTATATGAATTAACTGATACATTGAGTTGCAGCTGGAACTTTATTTTGCCGAAGATGATGGATGTCCTTTAGTGGAGTTTTACAGCCCCAGGAATGAGTTAGAGGCTTTCGATTCAATTCTTTCACTTGTTGACATATCACTTTCTTCTTGTGCAAATCTCCATACAAATATCCTGGAATTGTTACGACAAACAATTCTTGATTTGATTTCTGATTTTGGGGATAAGAATAGTGTGAAGGGAATAGTTGAAAGAGACCATGGTATTGACCAGGAAGAACGCCTGATAAAATGGGCAGAAAGCAATGGTGTAAGGACACAGCTAAAAATTGCTTGTAAGTTTTGTTATGATTTATATGTTTTTTAATTGCTTACTCATTTATTAGTTGGTTTTAGACTTTAGAGATTATTTCTTTTATTTTCACGGATTTTATCTTTAGGAAATGTGATACAACTTTCTTTTCCTCTTAACAAATACAGATGTCCAAGGTGCAGGACGTGGTGCAATAGCGAGGGAGGATCTCAAAGTTGGAGACATTGCTTTAGAAATTCCTAGTTCCATTATCATTTCCGAGGAGCTTGTTTGTGAAACTGATATGGTATGTTAAAGCTAAAACAGTTGAGACAGGTTGTTTTCAACTTTAAGAAATCTAGAATGGACTAACTGTCACTCATAGCAAACAAAATATTTATTGGTTACTGTTCATCTGCCTTTTTTTTGGTTGCATTAGCATTGGTTTTATCTGCAATTTGGCATGGTTCCAATTTGTTTCAGTCTTGAACATGAATGCCTATTTTATCCTTACACATCATTTAGCTTCTTTCTTACCAAATAATGTCAAATAGGTTGCTAGTAAATATTTCTATACCTTTACCAAATGGGAGCAATTGCTGCCTCTGTTGGGAAGATTTACAACATAATTGGATATTGATTTCTGTGATTTGGTAAGGGTATGGAGATATTTTCAAGTTACCCTAGTTTCCACTTTACATTGTGTTTTTTTTTTTTTTTAAATTAAAGATGATAAATATTACATGCTTGGCACTTCAGCTAATATTTGATATTTTTCCTTCTTATCCAATTCAGTATCATGTCTTAAAAGAGGTTGATGGCATATCTTCAGAGACAATATTGCTGCTGTGGAGTATGAAAGAGAAGTACAACGTCAATTCAAAATTCAAAATATACTTTGACACACTCCCGGAAAAATTCAATACAGGTAATCTTACTAAAGTATCCCATGCATTATGCACATAAACATATAAATGTTTCATGCATCTCCAAAATTGGTCTTTGTGATGCTTTGCCTTTATACTTGAAGCCCTTACAATTGTTTCTATGGCTTTGAATGAAACCTTTATAGCTACTGATGCAACTCAGTTTTCATTTATAGATTGATTACTCCATCCTTATTCCATACTTCCATTGTACTAGTGTGGCTTTACTGTGCATTTAAGCCTGATGAGGCGGGATGTTAGTTTGGTACTGTAAAGAGCCTTTTTTGTTTTTGGGGTTAAGGGAGAGCAAGGTTTTAAAATGTAAACAGATGTTCGGGATAATCATCTGGGATACCTGAATAAGATATAAAGTATATGACAAATATACAGCCTTGAATGGAAAGCACTGTCCACTGTGAATTTTCTTTATTCTTTCCCTCTTTTTTCCATATAGCCTTGATATTTTTTACTTCACAGGATTGAGTTTTGGCATTGAAGCAATTACAATGTTAGATGGAACCTTGCTGTTGGAAGAGATAATGCAAGCAAGACAGGTAATCAGTTATCCAAGGTTTCGACCTCTAATTTGATCTGCTCTGAACTGAAGGTTCTGCCTTCCTTTGATGTGTAGTTAAACAATTAAGCTAAACTTAGTAGTTTAGTTGGGGCTTGAGTTTTTTAGTTAGAAATATTGTTAAGCCATGTATCTGTTGTAACTAAGGATGCTTTTGAAAGTAAAAAACAATATAAGCCAGAATTGGAAACTACTAAGAAGATTTACACAAGTATTTAGTGGCTATAAATACAGGTCATTTGGAATTTGCAAGAACATGTTCCTACGCATTAATTATGCTTCTGTTCAATGTTTCATTAAAAACTAAAGCTGCTAAAGGTTGCTGACATGTAGAGAATGTTGTTTCTTTCTTCTTTGTGGCAGCACCTGCATGCTCAGTATGACGAGTTGTTCCCTGCTTTGTGTAACAACTTCCCTGAGATATTTCCAGTAGAGCTGTATACATGGGAGAAATTTTTATGGGCTTGTGAACTTTTTTACTCCAATAGCATGAAGATAATGTTCCCTGATGGAAAGCTGACGACATGCTTGATCCCTATAGCTGGCTTTCTTAATCATTCAGTATATAAATCTTCTCTTTTTATCATTTCATGTCCCTTATTTGTCTCCCGTTATTGAATATTTTGATAAAAGACTATTTACGTATTGTGCATTGGCTGCTGTATTCGGAAAAAAAAAGGTAACCAAATTGTAAATTACCTGGGCTGTGGATTAGTACTTAATTAAGAATAGAACATTCTCTGCAGCTGGGCTGGCATATATTGCTTCTAGCTGGTTTTTCATTTTTGAGAATTGCCATTTTATGATGCCTGATGTGCTCCACAAATATAATTGATTATTGTACAATTCGGCTTTTCTTATTAAGAATATCACTGATCTTCATAGCTACCTTATGAGCCCTTTAAATGTTTTCTCTCTTATATTTCTTTTCTGGTACCTGACAACAGCTGTGCCCACATATTTTGCACTATGGCAAAGTAGATGCTACTACAAATTCATTGAAATTTCGTCTATCAAGACCATGCAAATCTGGAGAAGAATGCTGCTTAAGCTATGGGAACTTCTCCAGTTCTCATCTAATTACCTTCTATGGTTTCTTACCGCGAGGAGACAACCCATATGATACCATTCCATTAGGTAGTAATATTATGCCGTATAAGTATCTCAATCAATGCCCCCTTCCAGAATTTAACGTGCTTTTGGTTGCAAGCTTGCTTATGTGTGCTGTTAGATAGGACATTCTAACTGTCATTTTGCAGATATTGATGGTTCTGATGTTGATTATGTTGAGGATAAATGCCCGCCCAACTGGACGACTCACATGGTGCGTGGTACTTGGCTCTCCAACAATCACAGCCTATTCTATTATGGCCTTCCCTCTCCATTATTGGACCATCTTCGGAGATCTCGAAGTCCCATGCTGAATACGAAGACCTTGGTACTGTTCCTTCTCCCAATTTTAACCTTTTCTTGTTTTCAATTTTTTAGATTTCAGGTGTCATCTGCCTTCTACAGTTTTGAATTGTAGGCTTCGCGTGTGCAATGCATTGGTAGTTTGGCCTTAATGAGAGAGAGAAAAACTTGCTATTAACCCTCTAAGCAAGCTCATTGTTACCCTATTTTCATAGAGAAATGATGTTAGTATCACTGTGTACAATTTTTTTTATGATATAAGAGATATTTTTATTCTTCTAAAGTTTTTATCAATCCCTTTTATTATCAAAAGTGAAAAAATATGAGAAAAATGTACTCAGAGATGTTGCATATAACATTTCTTCATTTTCAAAATCCTACCTTAGTTAAAATATATTGCATTACTTTTTTTTCTATCTCATCTTTTTTCTTTTGCAGTTGCAAGGAAACTTGGAAAATGAGCTGCAAATTCTTGAAGATCTAATATATATATTTGATGACATGATTGACAACATGGGTGAGAGCGATTTTGATGACAGGTGAGGGCCATTACTGAATTGCTGCAAAAACTTATATATATATATATATATATTCTGATATTATCACATGCCTTCGTTGTCAGAGAAAACTGCAGCTGGGATGGAAAATTGGCAATGGATTTTAAGAATCTACAAAGACGAATTGCGTGTTCTGTTTCAAGCTCATGTCATAATGGTGTCAACATGTTGACGAATGAATTAAACAAGTGCATGGCTGAGGACACACGAGGCTAATTGATCACCATGGATTGTTGTTTGTGACGCGGACACCAGTTGTAACGATAACGAGATTCTTTGGAAGATTTAGGATAGCACTGTGGAAAATGGAGTAAAAAAAAAAGTCATATTACACGACTAGATTTGTAGCCAACATGATAAAAAACAAAGAAATCAGTTAACCAAAAATATTATTTTTTGTTTGTGAAAGATGAAGAGTAAATGAAATTGTTAACTACATATTGTCAAAAAAATATACCCCTCTAGGGCTGGCTTTGTCACTCGTTATAGCCGATGTTGATTACCCACGCGGGCAGCTCAGAATGTATTATTTTAGTAGGTGGAGAGTAGATGGTTAGAGAGTTTTATTTAGAGATCAGAGCAGTTGCTTCTTGTAACCATTTGCGCTACGTGTTCTTTTGCTATGGCTAGGTGGAGAGTACTTGCAGTTGCAATAATGAAATGTTGGTTTAAATAAAAAGCATGCGCATTGTAAATCCAACAAAATTAAAGAAAATGGGGCATGCACTACCTTTAAAATGTGCGGTCGGAAGAGTCTTGATTATTATAACTACTTGCCTGGGCTTACGTTGCGTTGAATTAGGGTAGATCTGGATTAAAGTATTCGGCTGTCTTAATTTGACTTCAACCCAATAAAAATGTCTTAAAATTGACATAATACTTCCAAACAGTAACATTAATTAACAATAATTATATGCATCGTTTAATCTGGTCACCACCAGTCCTGATTCTTTTTGGCTTATCGCTCCTAGTTCACAAGTGTGTTGACTTTGTTAAATTTGTTAAATTATACATAATGTGTTATGTGAATCATGAATAGCTTTTTCTTTTAATCACAAAAAAGGACTACTATTTTTAGGTTTAAATTTGGATCATTTAAAGTGAGAAAGTTGATAGAATAATAAAGTAAAGGATTAATCACTATTAATTTTATAAATTTTATAAAATATGTGTCTCATTTTTTAATTTAAAAATATTTTTTTATTTTACTATTTTATCAATTTCACTTTAAAAAAATTTGATCCGATATATATGCTTTTTTGTTATTTCTTCCTTTGTGTCCAAATAAAATAAAATTTCCGGTTGTGATGGTGACATATTTCGTGTATCTAACAGATTAAAATGATTGGCGCAAAAATAATAAAATTTGTGTAATATTCTTCGTATAGCAATTCAGTAGTCTTGCATTTAAAGTTTAAACCTAATCATGCTAAAATATGAATAAAAGACTAATAAGTTCATTCAACCCTTCAACCTCGTGAATTCATAACAAGTAAGTTTAAATTATAGAAGCTGATCAGATAAGTAATAAAGAAGAATGAAATAAAGCATATTCTCGTTTCAGGCCACCCAACATTCGAGGGTAAAAGAGATTGGTAAGTGAAGTGTGACTAGGATGCATTTTAGGTGCAAATGGCCGTATTCTTCTTAAACATATCTTTTAGGAGAATATTAGGGGATATTATTTTTAATTTAGAAATTAGTTAATATATGACTCAAACGCAAGAAATATATTAATCATATTAATATTTATAGTCTATTTTGTGTACGAAGCCACCTAAAAAAGAAGGAAACATTGCCTTTATCATAATGGCATTACTATAGCCAGCTAAATCACAAGTCCAACTCCAAACTACCAATGAAACTGAAAATATTCATCATAGCATATTGTGTGGTAAGAAAATAAATAAAATTCATATTCATAAGTATTATCTATTATGTGGCTGCACCAAACTAGGTATTCGCAGTGCAGTTTGGATCGGTTTTACTAAAAAATTAATTCGATCCAAATACTCATTTAATTTGCAGTATAGTTTGGATTGGATGATTTTTTTAAAAAAATTCTGATCCGATCCGATCCAATTTTAAGCGGTTTAGATTAGATTGGATTTGTGATTTTATAGATTAAAAAAATTAAATATATATGATAAGTCTCAACATCAAATTTTTTAAATAATCAACAATGACATAACAAGTGTCAACAATATCTTAAAAACTAATGATAATATAACAATTTTTGAAATAAAATTATAGGTTAGTTAAAATAAATAAACAAATCATATTTTGAATATAAAATATGTATTAAATAATAATAATATATGAATAACATAAAAATATATAATAAATTGGACATGTTATAAATATTATTATAAATATAAAATAAAATAATAATATTATAGCACACTGTGTGGTTTGGATTGCTTATAAAAAGTAGATTTAAAATCCGATTCAATCTAACGGTTTACAAAAAATAAAATCCAATCAAATCCATATTAGTACGGTTTTAATCGATTTTCGATTTAGATTAAATTAGATGAATGATTTAATTTAGATTGGTTTGGATTTAAACAACTATGCACCAAACTATATAATATTGGAGTAAATTACTAAATTAAAGTTTGGGGGCAGAAAGAAAAAAGAAAAAAAAAAACAGAAATTGCTTTGGTGAATCAATGATGTAACAGCCATTAACACACTGGCCTCTTGTCTTTTTTCTCCCTCCAACCGCCGACGCTTCTCTCTAGTCCCTCCAACCTTCCCCAAAAACTCCCTGAAACTGCTACCCAATAAGAACTTGACACGTCAAAGAATATTATTGGTTTTGATCGGATCTTACACGTGGCAGATAGATGGAGGCGGCTTACTGTGGAGGCTTCCACAGGTGATGACACCCAACCGGTTATGCATAGACAGTGCCCGGAATAAAAAGGAGACAGGGGTCGCTTAAACGTCTTTCTCTCTCTTTTCCCTCTGTGAAGGTTTCTTTCTCTCTCTTCTTTCTTCGCTTTGCTTCGCCATAACTTCGAAGAGAGAGAGAGAGAGAAGGAACCTAATCTACGAGCGAATCTACCTACCTAACTGCTTGTGTTGTTTATTTCACCGGATATAGCTTTCCTTTGCGCTTAGAAGGATTTAAGCTTCGTTTTCTTCCTTCTGAGGGTGGATTGATTTGGTTTTCGTTGAGGGTTTGTGTTGTGTTGTTTCTGAAGATGTTGGTAGCTAATAGTTTCGATCTATGGCGAAAGGACGCCTTCTTCTCTGCAGCTGAAGAGGTGCAGGAATCAGCTGATATGTACGTTCCTAACCTCCGATTCCATTATAAAAAAAATATCCTTTTTTTAATATTTATTTTGTTGCGTGTAATGGTGTTTTTGTTGTTTCTGATTGATTCAATCACGAGACTCGTTGAATTTCATGTTAAATAACGTTCATGGAGCTGGTTTCTTATATTGTTAATCATATACCAGTATCTAGCTTGAGTAATTGTGCATTTAAAATGATGTGCATAGCAACATGCCATAGATTCACATATTCTGATTGGGTAAGTCTATCTGCTTTATGTGGGTAAATATTGTTAGTTTTCCCCCTGCATCAGCATGCTATGTTCTTTGTTGGAAACTCCTTTTAGAAGTATATCGGAGTATGTAATTTCTGTTATTCGTGAATTTCATTTTTCTTTACTCCTTTGCAGAATGGAATCTACATATAGGGCATGGTTAAGAGAGAAGAGAGACAGATCAACACCTGAGGAATTTTATGAACTGAGTAGAGAGCTGCAAACTACTTTGGGTACTGCAAAATGGCAGGTTTGTCAATAATCTTTTGTTTATTATCATTAATTTTGAGTTCCTCTTCATCCCTAACCTAGTTGAATATATATGTTTGCACTAAAAATGCTTAATTATCTTATTATAGATTCTCTATTTTTCAACTCTCTTCCTTTATTTTCTGGAATCTTTCTTCCTAATTTTTCTTTTGTTGAACATGCCGAGATAGTTGGAAGAATTTGAGAAAGCTGTCCAGCTAAGCTACCGACATGGTGACGACACTGCAACCACCAGGCATAGGCAGTTTATTTACGCCATTGAAAGCCAAATTTTACAGGTTGAAACAGCGCTGAGGGAATCTTACTCTGAGGAAGGTAAGCAACCGCTTCGGTGGGTAAACCTTGATGAAGAAGAGAGAGATGATTTGGCTGCATTTCTATCCGGAACTTCTCAGACCATACAAAACAATAAGGATGAATGCCTACAGGGTACGTCTTCCTCGAAAAGCTCATTTTTGGAGAGACAAGGCAACATAGAAGATAAAAATCTAAATGCAAATGCTGCCTTCAAGTGGGATATCATTGATAGTGAAAAGGCTTCGAAGGATGTTATTGCTGTTAAGAGAGATGCAGATTATGCAATAGAAATAAAAACAGATGCTGTTTCTAGAGATAGTGATGACATAGTTTCTCAGACAGATAGAACAAGTAGTACAAGGAAGACATGGAGTTCACCAGGATATGGTGCTTTGAAAATTGTAATTGCCAATGAAGATGAACAGAGAACTAAACCTGCATGGACCGTCGATGCAGCTCCGAAAGGGAGAGGATTCAGATCTCTCTTCTGGAAACAAAAATGTGAAGAACCTCAGGCCATGCGGACAGGTCTTAGGTTCAATCAGGTTAGATGAATAATGTTCTAAGAAATAGATGCATGTAAAATAAAATTTGAATTTTATTCAATCATTTAATGTCTATGATGCTGTGTTTATGCTCTTCAATTTTGAAAGATGTTCACAAATTGATATTTATGATTTCCTCGTAGATGCTAATGAGTTTTTTGTTTACTCTGCAGCTTTTTGGGCGTATTGGTTTGAGTCACAGACAATTTCAAAGTCCCCTGCAACTTCGACAAGGTTGTTCTGTTCAAGTTAAACTTGCTCTATTGTTGACCATTTTTCTCATTGGTAAGCTTTTCAACGTCCAGGTCCTAAAAACTTTCATCTGCATGACATGTGTCTCTACTTTTTTCTTCTATTAGCTTTATTCACATGTCCTTGTTAAAAATGTTGTATTAAATTGGGAGTCCATATTTTTCCTGTAAACGGGTGATGAGTTATGGTTGAGTAATAAACCTTTTTTAGAAGATCATGAAACTTTTTATTTGTAGAATCTTGATTATGATGATCAATAGTGAACACATTTAACACAAATATATTGTTATATATAGTAGCAACATAAGGTATTAAATAGCTGGTTGAGTTTTTCACAAGATATTCACATTTTCTGTACTCCTATCTTTTTTCTGGCACAAGATTAATCATTGTAGTCTTTTTGCCTGTGTTAGACCTCTATGCTAAAGATTTTGCTATCTTAGTTTCTATATTAAACCATCCTGCTAATCAATGGTATTTTCTTTTCCTACACTGCAGTTCCCTTTGTGCTTTATTCAAGTTGAGTTAAACAGCTGCTTCAAGCAACCAGTTCAAGAGGTAATTTTACAATCTTGAACTTGTGTTTCAGTTATATATAACATCTGAAATGTTTCAAGTAGATAAACATGAGTTTGTTGTGAGGTAGTACATATTACATACTTAATATAAACTTGGCTGGAGACAATGAATGCTGCCATTTCCTGCTTCATCAGATGGTTCATTGTCATTTAGCAAGATATTTAATTCACATGTGAATTTTTCCACAAGTAACACGTGCAGACAGCTTTCATGTTTCTTTCCGCCCAAACATAGCATCTATGCTTCATTTCAAAGAAATTTCTTACTTTTTGATTTTTACAAAATTGAAATGTTATAATCAGCTGATAATGCAGCAGTGATAATGCATGGAAATTAATACGATATTATTTGATTATTCTTTTTTCTTGTTATGCTTTGTAATTGGGGAGTTTCATTACATGAATGGATTGTTTTTGGCATTTGGTGCAGGGCTTTAGTCGTCCTCATGAATCATAAGGAGGGTCACTATTGAGTGCTGTCGGCCCAGTTTGATAAGATAATTGTCCCGAGACAAAATAGTAATACAGAGAATATGTGGGATTCAATAAGCCAATTAGCCAAGTCTGTTCAATGGGGCAGCAGAGTCAGTGTAGTCTTCTCCTGTTTTGTGGTTGTTGAGTTGAGATTAAACCAACCAATGTGTGGATACTCATAGGATAAGGATAACCAACCTCCATGCTACATGGATTAGAGGAGTTCCTACTAAATCATATCGTATCAAATGTATATACATTCATCTTATATTTAATGCAAGTTCCACACTGTTTCTCCCTCCCACTTATACTTACTTTCGGGTGCAACTTATATTTATTTAATTTGACATCTAGATTTTATAGCTACCTATCACGAGAAGTCTATGAAAATTTATCATTGGTAGCAGCATAGAGATACAGATACAAAACATTTATAATGTTACGTCTACTTTGGTACATGTTTAATATATGCCCAAGCTGCTTAGCTGTTTGTACGCATTCTAATAAATGAAAAGGATTTGAGGGGCTTGTAATTTGTAACAATGTTAATTTGTGAATATAAAAGTGTTTAGCTCACTGGTGTTGATAACAATCAAGGTTTGAGATCATGAAATATGTTTTGTTGAAGAACAAATGAAACATCAAAATTCATTCCAAAAAGGACAAATTAAGCATCGTTGTAAGAAGAACTGATAATTCATTCATAATTATACTTGAGACTATGGCTGAACTTTATCCCTAACTTATAAGGCGACGAAACTACAATATGATATACAGCAAAGCAAAATAATTAGACTCTCGGTGATGATTAGATGTTATATAAACACGGAATAACTTTCATTAGAATAGCTAAATCCATAATAATAATAATAATAATAATAATAATAATAGCAGCTACAAATGGTGCTGTTCACTCTGAAACAAACAAGCTATGGGCCTGCCTATGGACTATTCGGCCCAATAAGTTGAGAAAAAAAGAAGAAGAAATGGTGTAGATTCCTGAAGCGAGTCTAAGCTGTTCTGAATCAAACTATGCTACAATTCTCAAATCAAGAATGCCAAACGTTCCTTCAACCTCGATCAGAACCCTATCGACTCTATAATCCAATTAAGCTAGAGTTATGGTAATCGAATGCTACACAAAATCTCATTTCTGCAATTGCCAAAACCTGGATCTCTAAACCCAACCCAACCCTAACAGATCCAAATCCGTTATAACGGCCAATGTCTTGCTTGGCGCTCTCTCTACAACCGGCAAACGGATCTGACATCCTCCTCCAGACGCGCGAGTGGTTCCCACCCTCACGCGCCCTCGGTGCACTCTCCGCCTTCCGCCACACACGCCACGCTTTCGCCACCAGCGCAAAGAACCCCAACGCCGTCCCCGATGACGCCTACGCAGCAGAGTCCATCGGCGATGACCCCCTTGCCGCCTCCAGCGGCCAGGTCATCGTCGGCGTCGAGAGCCGCTACCGAATCGTGTATCGCCTGGTCAACGGAATTTACGTCCTTGGAATAACCGTCGCCGACCATGATAACTCCGTTAACGTCTTCGAGTGCATTCACATCGTCAACCAGGCCGTCAGCGTCGTCGTCACCGCCTGTCGTGGCGTCGACGTCACGCCGGAGAAGCTCAGCCGCAAGTACGCTGAGATCTACATGGCGCTAGACATCGTCCTCCGCGGCGTCAGCAATATCCGCCTCGCCGCCATGCTCGCCACCCTGCACGGCGAATCTATTGCCAAGATGGTCCACTCTGCCGTTGACACTGAGAACAAGATCCGCGGAGCCGACACCTGGTCAGCCGTCGAGATCCACTCTCTCGAGCAACAGGCCGCGATCGATGCCTTCTCTGGGACCCGATTTGAGCTTCCGGCGGAGACGCTCCAGGCCGGTGATGAGATCGCAGCTGCCATATCCCCTGCCCCCGCCCCCGTCCCCGCGGAGAATCAGGACGAGGCGCAGCAAAAGCCGGAGGAGGCTGCGGCAGAAAAGGACCCTTTTGCCGCCAGTGACGCCATTAACAAGCCTCAGGATCTTGCGGGTGGGTTCAAGAAGACGAAGGATCCTTCTGCTACTGATTTGACGTTGGCATTGGCGGGGCTTGAGGTAACTACATTGCCTCCGCCAGAGGCGACACAGTCTACGCAGATAAATGTTGAAGGGTTTGAAGGGAATTATGGTGGGGTTGAGTTTGGTCAAGAGCAAGTTTCTATTGGTGAAGCTTTTGAAGGTTTCAATGATGCTTGGGGTGGTGGGCTTGATCCTTCGGAGTTTGTGGGTCCATCCAAGGCTCCCAAGCCGCAAGGTCTAGGTGGGTTAGAATTGTTGCAGACAGGTCCTGATGCTGCAACTAAACCGGGTGCTGCCGGTAGTGGTGCTGGTACTCCACTTGATAATTTGGTGACAAGCATGAAGGGTCCTGAGATGTATATCTCGGAGGAGATTAGTGCAGAGTTTAGGGAATCATTGCTTGCAAGGGTTGGATTGATGGGTGTTGTTTACCTCAGGACTTTGCCACCTAAAACTGCTGGTGATAAGGAAACTGAATTCTCATTCCGGGTTGAGGGAACTAGTGCTGTTAAGAGATTTGCTATGCAGAGTTCTCGTGTTAGTAGCCTTGGTAATGGGATGTTTCATGTAAGGACTGCAGCCTCAGAGGAGCCTATACCGATAATCAAGTATAGTTTGCTGCCGAGGCTGACACCATTGCCTTTGAGGGTTCGGCTTATAAAACGACATACTGGAAGTTTACTCTCTGTGATGATACAATATGCTTCAAACCCTGATTTGCTGACTCCTCTGACTGATGTTACATTCATTCTTAAACTGCCGGTTGACCCGACACTCTTGAAACTTTCACCAAAGGCCGTGTTGAATAGGACTGAAAAGGAAGTGAGGTGGCTTGTTTCGGAGATCCCGTTAAAGGGCTCTCCTGGAAGGTTGAGAGCAAGGATGCCGGTAGATTCTAGTGAAGGTGATGAAGAAATTGAGGTGGTTGGGTATGTGAAATTCTCTTTACAAGGAGCTCAATCATTTTCTGGAGTTAGTCTACGGCCTGCCTCTGAGGGTAAGACAGACTTTTATGAGGTTAGTCATAAATTGGAGAGTGGGGTTTACATGTGCAATTGATTTGTAATCAGATAGTTGATTATAAGGGGGCTGTATTTTTTTTTCTCCTTTAATTTTGTTATAATGAGATTGTATGGTTTGGTTGGGTTGTGTTCATATAGCATTCTTGGATATTTGATCCTGTACTCATGTACCTTGCACTGATTAGTCTGAAAATCTTTGTTTCTTTGTGTTATGGTCATATACTTCACATCAATGGATTTCACTTGTTCTTCACAATGCATTATTTACCACCAGAGATGACTAATTAATTAACAACACCTTCTGAAGATAGTAACAGCAACAGTATAGTATTGGTCCTAGCTATTAGATCTAGTATGAGTACTGATGTTTTCGTAATGTCACACTGAGCTGCATTTTTAAGAATCCTTCAAAATGAGCATTCTTGAGGCATAGCTAAGGTGCAACCATGCTTCAATATTTGGTGGTTGCACGGATTCAAGAAACCAATTATCCATGTATCTCTTTAGTTTAACTCTAGGCAAGGATTTTGCTCTTAGGGAAGTATTAAGCTTGGACTGTACTAAATCTGGTATAGTAAATATTAGATGCTATAATTGGTATGTTGTTGATGACATTGGGGATGTGAAGTAAAGGTAATATGATCCTTTACAATCTTTTTATGGAATGGATATTGTCACTCTATTTTTTATAATGTCACTTCTAATTTGATAAGATTTTGTTGTAGACATGCTTTGTATTGAGAGTTAAATCTCCTAAATGGAAGTGGTATTATCAAATTGATCCTGAATAAATATAATGATTACTGTCTTGTGCTATGGTCTTAAAGTCAGAATTTTTTTAGGGTGGTCACATATTGAGAGTGGAGTTCACATGAGCATTTGACCTCTAGAAAATGGGTAACACTACGAATTGATATCTAGAAAATAATACTCATTATCCTCCTCAGCTTCCTGTAATTTTCAATTCGGATTTCATCCCATTATGGATCAGCTAAGAAGGAGGAGAATCAATCGAGATTCTAATGTTTTGGAACATCAGTCAAATTAAGAGTTTGCTAACTGGGATCCATTTACAAGCATGGGAAGAGACCCTTGGGTATTTGAAATTCTAAACTTGCATTAGGATGGGATTGGTAAGAAGTTGGAAAGTGCAACGCATAGTGAACTATTTTTTTATCCTTTCATATTCTTTTCTAGCCGTTTCTCATCCACAGTTATATAACCTTTTGATGAATTCAGCAACAGCTTTTCTTTTAATTTTTACTAAATTATATATCTGTTACAAAACCTAAACACATATTTATCATGTATATATGTAAATTGAAAATTTCATTCCAAAATTTACGAGCAGCTAAAGTATGGTGGATCATGTATGATGTACTATACTATTGAGTTCATAGCACATATGAAGAAATGAATAATGTCCCAAAGGTGGAACCAATTAAAATTCAAACTTTTCTATAATACTGAATAGTGAATACTCCTTTCGGCTTTAACTAACTGTACACCTAAATTTTTACTTGATTAAGAAAATAATTGAAATATATTCGAGTTATAAAACTTAAAATGTAAATTACAAAATTATCTTCCACCCATTTATTTGACTGGTGTGATTGGTAAACAATAGTAATGTTACATTGCTGGGTTGGTATGCATTTGTAGAAAAATAAAATTTTAAAAGTGAACACGAACGAAAATTAATTATCATTCGAAAACGGAGATTAATTATTTTAAGGTTGATTATCTTCCATTGATTTCGAACAATCATGCTTGTAATTGGTTTTTGCCACCTTATGGATGCTTTCTACTCATAGTACGGTGCTGAATTAGATAGATTATATCTCTCTTATAGAAACCCTTTTCTTTTCCCATTTTCTTTAAGAAAGCTGTAAATGTATTTTGTTTCACTATCATTGTAGACACAATAATATTGGCCTTATTATTCAAAAGTATAGTCAAAGTTAATCTTTTTTATCAATACGCTACATTTATCTATGTTCATTGAGTGAAAATCATTGTTACATCAAGGTCGGGAACAGTCCCAAAAGTTGTAATAATAGATCATTTCATCATGTTCAACAAGCCATTGCTCACTTAACTCAGTTGATCCAAAGATGAATATAGTAAAAAAGTATCTATCCAATTATGAATGGCATATGCGCATGAACATAATTGTGTTACTATTCGGTACTCACTTATAACTCTCTTAGCTTCCTTGCTTCAGAGGCAAGGCTTTCTTTCAATGTAATATCAGAGGCAACAAGCAGTGTAGACCCATAATATTATGACGGGAATTGAGTAGAGAATCTTTTGCTACAAATAACTCATTGTCTTAGCTGATTTATTACTATAATTACCCAAGTTTTTGACCACTTATCTTGGTAATTAGTGTCACTAAACCCGAGAAAAGACCTGCTATCACGGAAGGTAAAGTGGAACACATTAACTCCAATTATTTAAACTATAGGTATATACATTTAGGTAACTGTAATAATTATTTCATCTTATTAATCATATCTCTCTTGTTCAAGTATTACTATTATGTATGTGCTGTTTGTTCCAATGAGGAATTGCTACTTGTCTCTTGTCTGCATGGTAATCATTAGGAAAAACATAGATAGTACTATTAATAATAATCAAGAGAAAAGTGAAAATACAATGGAAATTAAAACCAATTGCGTAGTGCAATACGTAGTGGTATATTGTTCTTATCAATGAAAGTTTTAGCTTTATATTGAGCATCGAGTAATGGTGGGGTCACGCATGTTTTGTTAATACACGCAACCAATATTCCATGTTTCGCCAATTATTCCATCATTTTAATTTGGGCAAAAATAAAAAACCGATCGCATGTCCTTCTTTGTTCAATTGTCCTTTATTGGTTCTATTTACTAAGAAGTCTCCATCCAATTCACGGGACTAAAATTATGTTGGTTCTTCCGTGGTTCTCATGGTCGTGATATGACGGAGTTTAATGGATTAGCCCAAGCAGAAAAGGCAACACTCATCAAACAACGTGTAATGCAATGTATTGAATCCAACTCTGATATTTTCATCTCGTTTTAACTAAAGCTAACTGTGGTTATCTTGTAGTTTTCGGCTTAATAATAACAAGACAAGGAAATGGGAGCAGAAGGTAATTACTAATTAGTAGCATTATATGTCTTGTTAACTAAAAGGGATATTATTGTCCAACATTTGAGAAACATGGTAAAAGAAACAAAGTGAATTAGAATGTTAGAAGTTGATTTATTACTTTTACTTATACTAATTTGACAATAATACACTTTAACAGTTCGTATCAGGAGTGGAGATCACGAATTGAAAAATTGAAAGATTGTATATCTTAATTTCAAAGAAAATAGAATTAGGCCCAGAAAAGAAAATAATCTGCAACACATTTCGATACTTAAATTATATTAGTTAAGTGTTTGAGAATATGATTAGATTTGAATTTTAGTGTATCATGTATCATGGAATTGCAGTTGTCCTAACATTTAGTGTATTTATGTTGTGCTTTTAGTATCACGATTTGACAATTTTGTGACTTGATTGGTGTGACTATTATGACATATCCAGGGTTATCTCGTAACGTCGAATTTGTTAAATGTTCAACTGGTTATTATTTCCTTATACTATTATTTGTCTAAAACACTAACATAAAAATTTTAAAAGAATAAAATAAAACAAAATAAAAATAAGATATTATACATATTTATTATGTCTCGAAAATTCGTGTGGGGATAATATATCACCACGAATAAGGAATTGATATAAAAAGTTTCACCTTCTCGTAAAGACATATGATCCTTGCTTCAAAAGCAAAAGCAATTCTGAGAAACAAAGGTGCCAAAGAGGAAAGAATCAATCAAATTTTGATTTCTTCAATTTTTTCCTCTTCACTACATTATTATTATGCAATAATGCTGGCTAACTTATGAAACTAGGAATAGGAAACACCATGTAATGCTACTTAATCCATGGTCAATTATGTTTAGGAAATGTGAAAGATTAATAGAGTTCGTTACTAAAATCAATTTGTTCCAAATAACATCATTCATCTCAAATTTTGAATTATGATGCCTATGTAACATAACATAAGGTGCCGTCGTTCTTCTTGTCATTGTCGGGGATCTCGTGATTATCATTCACTACTATTATTAATTGTCACCACCTAACAGACAAAAATAGTATAACTTCAATTTTAGAAAAAAAGATAAAAGAAAGAAAATACTAAGTAATAATAAATAAACAAATCCTTTCATTTAGTCTGAGGGATTATGCCCTCATGGATTGCCACTGTACAGAATCTTCCCTTCTCCGTGAAGTCCATATCATTACTATGATACTAAAAATTCGCATTTTAATTTATCCTCACACCCAAGCAACACTTCAATGACTAAAATACCCCTTCGCATGCAAATAACAGTTGGTGTCACCCACCTAAATCCCCTAGGTCAATCACGTCACAATACCAAAAATAAAAAAAGCGTGCACATCACGTGACCTCCTATGAAGCCTGTGGCAAAGCAAACGACGTCGTTACGGCCACACTGCTGTGGTCTTTGCAACTCAACGCCTTTAGAATCTTCCATGACACCTTGCCGGAGCTCCGGTTGGCGGCGCCGGAGTCCATCGCCGGAAACATCGTACCGGAGCTGTTCCGGCGAACCTGCCGATTCTTCATGTCGCTGAGCTCCATCTCCGGCGGAACCCTCATTGTTCCGAACACAAGAGAGTACCACCGCGGCTTCATTGCCTTCTTCGCCGTCGCAACCTCCGCAACGCTCCTCGAAGACAAATTCCGATCAACTTCCGGAACCTGCGATATGGCGGAGCTGGAATGTTCGTGTAGCCTTCGATAATCCAAAGACCTGCTGTTCCTCATCATGAAGCGGCGAGAACCGGTGGTGACACTGTTCGATCGAGTGACGACGGAGGAGAGTGACTCGGATCTTCGGCGACGAAGTGGCGGTTTCTTCGTTTCCACGACGTCCTGATTCCTCATATGGTTCTGCGTTGGTCCTTGTCTGTTTTTGAACGGAACGAGTTTTCCGCAGAAGATGATGTCATCAGCGGGGCACATGTCGGAGCTGCTGCTGCTGCTGAATCCGCTAAAGAACTCGAAGAGCTCCGTGGTGTCCGTCATAGACGATGACGACGGTGGCGATCGACGAAGGATCTTGGTGAATGACGCGTCGTCCATGCTGTTGCACTTGCTGGCCGATCTGGAGTTTTGATTGAGCGGCATGTCGCAGAGTGAGAGCGCTTCTTCTTCCTCTTCCTCTTGTTTCTCTTCCACCATTGCTATTCCCTCTCTTTGTTCCTTGACTTCTTGAAATTCATTATAATTGTTCTTGTCTTCGATCATACGAGCATGCTCTTCTTCCATTATTGAGGGAAATGTGAAAGGGAAGAGAGAGAGAGAGAGAGGAATTGTTTTTTTTTTTCTTTTCTTTAAATGAGGCAAATGTTTGTTTATAAATATACGAGTAGTTAATAGTTATATATATATGACAACATGATATATTCACTGCAGTGTGATTATTATGAATTTGAGTGAAGAAAAAACAAAGAAAGAGGTTGGGGAATTATTAGTTTGCCCTTTTGCTTTTGTATCTTTTTTATTTTGCTTGGAGTATATGCAACGATATTTACGAAACAAGTTTATTGTCGATGGGTTCTAGAGAAAAAAGGCATCTAGAAAGCCCAAAATAGTGAGGAGGGTGAAGTAAGGGAAGGGAATAGTGCATTGTCTATATCCACGAAAAAACAATTCCATGCCATTCTTGTGGCTGTAGTCACACTCAAGGGCTCTAGCATGAAGATGAGTTTTCAGTGCTTGGCGGTGCACCTTATCGTGTTCTTTTGGGCAATGGCTATAGCCACGGAACCTAATTAGAGTTGAGGAAGAAAATAAACAAAAACTAGGACCACATACACCTACGTAGATACAAATATAGACACTAGTAATATTATTATTAATTAGCAAATGGTCAAATAGAAACTACTCCAACTCTTTGCATACTCTGAATTCCATAATATGTGTTGCAATTTGCAATAGAAAGTGATGGCTCCATCTACGAATAAAAAAAATCAAATATGTGCCGGCCTATTTTAGTTGGAATTTAAGCATAGGTTGCCCATAACATTAAATTCGTTTGAGCGCTGCATTACATTTTTCTCTAATCTTGGTATTAATTGATGGTTTTGATTAAGTTTCATATCTTTCATTTATGAAGCTAATTTATTGCACGTGGAATTGGGGTTAGATGTTATCTTTGACAAAATAAACACCCTGAGGATGGTACCATGGATAGACCCGCCGTCGTGGACCTCTCCACTTTTGAATTGTATTCGATGACTCTGACTCAAAAGTACAGAAAAGCTAGATGACAAAACAAAGTGCACCAAGACACATTATCATACAACAGTCAACCGGTAAGTGCTTTGTTTCATCAATGTGTTCTGTACTCAATAATGTGGGGAGTTAGAATACATTTACGAAACTAATTTTTGTAAAAATATGGCGTATTAGAATGCTTTAATACTTTACAGCAAAAGAAGAATACTTTAGGAAGACCACTTATTTGTTAAATGATCAAACACTCCAAAAGTTCTCCAGAATTTAACCATGCTAAGGTAATTTTATTTCCATCAGCGTGAGAGGAATGAGGATTTTTCCAAAGAGGAAGAACACGATGATCATCTCTGTAAAGGTGTCAACCAAAGTGTCAACAATAAGTGCAGAAAAAAACTATGAATCAGAAGAATCTGAGAAAAGAAGTGTTGTGATTATATTGACTCGACTGTTGGTTTATGATCCATCTGACCTCCCAATCATCATGTCATCTGACACTTAAGAAGATATTATTTTAACATCAACCCTTTTTCAGAGCTTGTGCCAGGGACTAGGGGTGTTTGTGATCGATATCCAGATTATCTTAAGGTATTTATTAATCAGTCAGTTTAACCTTAATTTTGTGAAGTTTGTAGTCATCCAAATTACTCATCCACTTGGTCTAAAGTCCATCCACATCTAGTCTTGAGAAATGTTTTTTCTGTTAATAGTGGATACCTCCCTCACCCCAAATAAAGATGTTCCTGTGGAATATGTTACATGATGCAAAAATAAAATCCCACTGATGGCAAAGATAAGGGAAAATAAAGGTGAATGCAGAAAACAAGTTTAAGCTTAATATACAAAAAAAAATTATAATACAGAAAGTTCAAGCCAAGCTTTCCTGAAGAAAGAACGAATTGGTTTTGTTGCCAACAACAAAACCAGAATATTCCTGTGCATAAATAGTATGATGTTAAAACTTATGAGTTCTTGTAGTGTACACTTAGACAGTCTTTCCTTCTCCCATTTTTCTCCAAACTCAAACTCAAACTATCCTTGTTTAAACAGAGGTAGCAGAACAAAAGTAATCCAAATCCTAATGTGTCAGTAAATTCAAATCCTTATCTAGCGTTATAAAAGTAAAAGTATCACCGATTTAGACTAATGAATTATGTACCATGCTTTATCAGACACTCAAATAACATTTAGATGCTGAATACGTTCAAAAACTACCCGAACGATTCCATTGAAGAGCAAGATACGAACAGAGTGAGCGAACTCTGCAGAGTAATATTCTGAACAAACAACAGGGTATCCTTTAAATTTAAAGCACAATTTACAGGAGATATTTAACGAAAAATTCTCATTCAATTCAAATCGAATACAGAACCTCAAGATAGATTCAATAAGGGATAGCAACAACTACGCTAACTTAAATTCTGCATTCACAATACTCTGCATTCACCATAAGTTTGGAAGAAAAACAACTTTTGAAAACGCTGTATAACAAATTTAACAGAGCCAGAGCTACAAGTCTGAACTGTTTCGAAAATGATATTGAATTAGATGCAAGATTTAACTAGGACTATAAATTTGCGAGATATTTGAGTTCATCGAAACAATCCGTAGACAAATTAAAGAGCCTAATTGGAAAGCTAATCCACAATACAATTATCGACAAAAAACAGAGCAGAATAGAAAGAAGACGCAAATAAACCCTAATTCTAACATAGTGATAACAAATTCCCAATTCTGAAATGTTTAGCCTCCAAATCCGTAGAGTGTCCTGCCCTGCCTCTTGAGGGCGTAGACAACATCCATGGCGGTGACAGTCTTGCGGCGAGCATGCTCAGTGTAGGTAACGGCATCACGAATGACGTTCTCAAGGAAGATCTTGAGGACGCCACGTGTCTCCTCGTAGATGAGGCCGCTAATACGCTTGACGCCACCACGCCTTGCGAGACGGCGAATGGCGGGCTTCGTGATACCCTGGATGTTATCTCTCAGAACCTTGCGGTGGCGCTTTGCTCCTCCCTTTCCGAGACCTTTTCCTCCTTTACCTCTTCCAGACATGGCTGCTAGCTTTCTCTCGACAACGATGAGGTTAACCCGGAAGCGGAAAAGAATATGCTAATGAATGATGTGGTGAATGGGGAAGACGATATTTTATAGGGTTCGGATATGGATTTGTGGGCGTTGGATGGGTAGCGATCCGTGTGAGTGAGTGATTTCAGATCTATGCCGTTGGATTCGTGACGATTGATTCTCATTGGCTGAAATGGTGTTTGGCGGATTTGAAATTTTGTAGGCATTCGGGGTAGCGGGCGCTTTTTTATTTTAATTTTTGTTGGGAGATGTGTCTTAAAGAAAACACGCGAAATTCCAAAGATAAGTGGAGGCAAAGTTGGCGCGGATTGAAGAATGAAGATTGACCCGCTTTCCATTTCGTGGCAATTTACCGCTGAATCAAATGAATTTTCACATTAGGCAAATTATTCCTCAAAATAACAAATATGTATTACTAATTTAGTATAAGTCAGATAATATATATTTTTTATCGAGTTTCAAAATAATGTAATACACATTATTCCACTTGAACATTATAATTGAAATTTGAATCATTAAGGTTTGTCGTCGTTTATTAAAGAAATAATAAAGCACTATAATTTTAAAATATTTTTAACAAAAATTAATAAAAATAATATAATTAAATTAAGAATATTGTAATAAACATTTTTTTATGTATCTCTCAACTCTTATGTATTAGGAATTTAGGATGAATTATTTAAATAGTATCCAAAAAATTATATCATTAACCAAAAATACTAACAACAAATAAATTCTAAAAAAACGAATTATATAATTGATCCAAATTTTTATAAGTGAACTTAAATAACTATTTAAAAGTTCATATAAAAAAACCGCAAATATAATATGATTTTAGAAACAAATGCAATAATTATTAAACATATAACAATTTCAAACTTGCTCCAATAATAAGTGAAATACACAGTTGATATTTGCTAATTCCGTCTATGCTATATTTATAGTACATAGTTGGTCCCAACTTCGAATAATAAGAAAAAAGTTGTGTTAGATTTTTGACAATTAATACAAAAACTTAGTCGAATTTTTATCACATAGATAAAAAATGTTATTGCGATAAAACTAGGTTATTGTCCGAAAACAACACGATATATTGCTCGCATATAGTGTCAAATGAGTAAGAGTCACTGCATCAATGTTCGCATGTAGAATTAAATGAGAAAGGATTTTCGCATTTTCATAAATGGACGAAGGTAAATAAGATAATTCACAAAGAAAAAGGTAAATATATAAGTCAAAGCGACAGAAGATTGAGATTTGAGACATGAAACATAGGACTCTAACAGGAAAATCCATTGAAGTAATGGATAACATGACAACGAGGAAGATTAACATCATGTGTGTAACGGCCCAATTTTCGGTACGTCATGATCATACAAAAAGTAAGGTGTTACCAACCTAATTCCTTTATTATCTATTTAATATTGAGCATTTACGCATTAATCTATCGACGATTTTACTAAAAGTTAAAATACCTTTTCAACAAGAACAGAATAACGCATATCCACGTACTTAATATTAATAATACATTATAGTATTATACACAAAATCAATTACAAAACCTACCCCTCAGAATAAAACTCCAACCAACAAGGCGAGGAGAAAATACATTCTAACAACGACTCAACTTGCAAACATATTCTTCTATACTCCTACAGTTTCGTAATAAACTTTCGCACCTATAACTGAAAGGGGTAGCAATAGGGAGTAAGAATTGGAGAGTTCTTAGTAGGATCGGGGTTATAAGCTAAGTTCATTTTATTCTTTACTATACTTAGCCAACAGCAACAAAGTCTGGAATACAAACAACTTTTAACAAACTAAAGATACAGGAGGAAATAAATCAGAAAGCACACATGCACAGCCATAACAAACCACATAATACACTGAAATCACAAGTCAAGAAGTATGCGCAAACAAGTACGATGCATGTCTAACCCTAGTGCAGGTGATGAGCTCATTTGTTGTTTTCGACCCGCACTGACGCTATCCAACTCGCAAGTCGAATAAGGCTTTCCAACATAACCTCTGCAAGTTTAGACTTCCTGTAGGCGCTGATTCTCCCGCTGGAGCATGTGACTCTTTCTCCTGAAAGTCATTCCATATTTACGAGCGTTCCCGCATAATCATTCACAAACAAAGCCCACGACTTATTAACATTTATCCTTTGACACAATAACCATACTATCGTCACCC
This sequence comes from Arachis duranensis, assembly GCF_000817695.3. NCBI lineage: Eukaryota > Viridiplantae > Streptophyta > Magnoliopsida > Fabales > Fabaceae > Arachis > Arachis duranensis. The sequence goes on along the minus strand of NC_029772.3, from coordinate 90,401,587 downwards.
TCTCGTGACTTTCCCATAATCACACGTGCCGATTTATCTTTTCTTCAGTCTTTTGATTATCGACATAAATAAATCAAATTATCTTCACACTATTCCCTCATCCTTCACTAAATATCTTATCAAAAAAGAATCATAAGGTTCTTTTATTAAGTCAGTGTTCTCTAAAACTTTTAAAATTACTCTGTTTACTACTCTCTGTTTTATTCTTCATAATATATATAATAATACTCTTATAAAATAATACCCTTGATAAATAATAATTATAATAATAATTTACTCTAATGTAAATGAGTAATTTTAAACAAATATTTTAAATAATATTTATAATACTCTTAAAACTTATTTTATAAAACCTTATTTTTTAAACTTTTATTAATTACTTTCTAAATCACGAACTCCTTAATTTTTTATTTTTTACCTGAATATTTTATAGAATTACATTTAAACCTTTACTCTTTGTTTCATATTTATAATAATAATCCAGAACTTTTATAAAATATCCATTTATCCCTAAACTTTATTTATTACCCAAATTACCCACAAAATTTATATAATTATAATATTAAACTTAATCTTTTCATAAGAATACATTTATATCCTCCAAAAATAATTCTTCATGACTATTTCAACTATTCACAAAGAACCAAAACTCTTCTTATTTTCCTTACAAAATATATATTTAAATCTTAATTCGTTTTTGAGTCTTACAGTTGTAGATTCGCCTAACTTTTTTCGCCTAACTTTTATACAATCACTTAGCCAGTTAAACCTCATCAAATGTAAATCAATAATTCTCATTCACAACAGCCTCAAAATCATCAAAATAAACCCAGCTGGACTGTTCTTCTTGGCCGAAAATCATAATTCACATGCAACAAAAATAATTCAACAAAAGTTTAACATAAACTTAATCAAATTCAACTAATAATCAATCAAACCAACAATCACTTATCACATTAACATTTAATCGGTGAGATTTTACCAAAACCCTACCTTCGTACGAAATCAAAATACTCGAAGTTCGGAGAAACTTCCGTCGAAAACACCAAAGAACCGAACTTTAAAGGAGGGGGAGTAACTTCACCATTAACTTCTCCTGAACAAAAGTAACCCCATCGCGTAGAGGAGGAAGATACGAACACTTTAATCGGATTAAATTTTTTATAGGAGTTATGAATCATAAAAAATTGATGCCAGAAGTTTTGGTGAGGTTCACGGTTTCTTCAAGGAAAGCTTCGGTCTCTCTCCCTCCTTTTCTAAGGCTCGGTGAATGAAGTGAAAAATAAATATGATGATTAGTGGTGATTAGAAAAAGAGCCATGTGTAACACCCTAATTATCAAAATATCACGCTTTCACCTGCACCACTTTAATAGCTCAGGTATTACGATGACTCTTAAAATATTTAATACTAAAATATGAGTCTGTTTAAAATTTAAACCGAATTTTTCAAAACATACATTCATACTTACAATACAAATTACAATACTTACAGAGAATACATACATACATATATATATACACATATTATTACTTTACAGGCATTACATAGTCAATTTTCTATCCCTCTTATAGAAACTTGCAAAGATAAAGGTGAGGGAAAAAGTAAATAATACAACACAAAACATCGTTTAAAACAGAAAAGGAATAAATGAGCTTTTCTAAACTCTGTCGTCCATAACCTGAAAAAGAAAAGACCTGTAGGAGAGTGAGAACATTGTCCTTGCTGGTTCTCACTATGGGATTAGAGAATTACTATAATAGGATACATGAAGATAAAACCTTTATAGTGATTAATAATCGCCTTACACATCTTTTCAAAACCAAAGATTTAATATCAAAACTCCAAAATCCTTTCTAAAAGAGAAAATTGTTAATATTTTAAAAATTCAAAAATATTTTTAAAAGTTTTTTCTAGACAGTATGAATGACCAAGGTGTTCCAAGCATAGGTTCATTAAGTCTATGCTGAACCAGTTTAGTTATTCATACTTTTCTAAACCAAAAACACAAACCCAACACGGCCTTCGGCCCACCTCATCATCAACCACGACTCTAGACCCAAACAACTCAATCCACAGCCAATCCATCACAATCCAACTAATTTTCAGTCACAAACACGAGTAAGAAGATTCAAACACAATCAATCAGTTACTTCAATTTGAGCAGTTAGCAAATAAATATAAATATTCATATAGACAAACCAAATACAATATCTACACCCAAACAATGTCATATATATGCATATGATGCATGCCTGTCCTAGTGGCTGATGAGTCTCATATGTCGGTTATAAAGCCAACCCGACAAGTCCTGGTAGCTAACCATTGGACTGTCCCTCTGTCATGCATCCCCAACTCAAGTAATTCCCAATCATAATCATATAATATATAACACCCACACTGGTGTTTATCCAAGGGGGCGAGCTCATCCAAAACTTTCATATTGTCCGACCACACTTACGACATAGGGTCAGCAGAGTATCGAGTCTCACCCTAGAGCACGTGGTGGCTAGCGACTGCTTTCACCCAAGAAAACTCGTATCTCAGATATTTGGAAGTGCATCAAATCACATTGTTAATCAATAATCAAGTACAAGTTCATACCGAGCCATAATTCAATATTTATCACAGCCATCCGACTCATAACATAATCCATAACCAACCATTTGCCTCATAACATACACAGCACTTCCTACACAATCCTTCTCAAGTTAAATCATCATTCATACCATATAATACTTTTTCTCAAATTAATTTTCTTTGAAAACAACAATCAAATTCATCTTTGTCTCAATTTCAAAATGCTCGTTTCTCAAATAGTTTCAAGCTCATAAGCCATTTTTCCTCAAAGTAAGTTCTCTTTTCAAAACAAAGCCATCATCGGCATCATCTTTTTAAAACTTCCAAAACAATGCCAAATTGAAAATCTCTTACGAAAGACTCAAAATCATCCATCCTAAAACAGGGTTTGGTAATAAAATTCCTCAGCAGAGTCTCAAGACTTTAAGGGAGAATAACATAACTCATCTCCTTAAATTCGTTTAAAATCTGTAACACCTTAACTTCTTGATTTGAGTAATAAAAATAGAATCTAAGCCAAGCCGAGTCGTGTAATGAATTACTCCAATCACATTTTCAAAATCATTTCTTTCACTTGAACCAAAACCAATTTCAACCCAATGATAAAGATTTGAAGTGTTTCCAACAGCTCGGTAATCATTTTAGTTTTGCTAAACCAAAATTCAAAGAATACTTTAAAACTTTTCTAAAACGTCAAAAAATGAGATTTGTCATTCGAAATCCAAATTCTTTTCAAAGTCACTAAAACCCCTCCAAGTAAAAATCTTTAAGTCAATAATAAAAAAAAACATAAACCCTTTTCACCTTTAAAACAGCCTTCAAGCATAAATCTCTTCCGAATAACTTGCACCCAAAAACATAATATTTTTCTTAGGAAACAAGACTAAGTCGTAATTCTCTTTTCAATAATTCTTTTCAAAACATAATTTCATCACTTCCATAAATAGTTCAGATAAAAATAATAAAAGTCTTAAATTCAGAATTCTCCAAGTAAAATAGTAAAGGCCTTAAATTCATAATTTCCCATAACATTTCTCATAAAGACTCGAATTTCATAGGAATTTCGGCAGCACCTCCCCTAAAACTTGGACTCTGCTACCCTTTTCGAGTCCTAACCAAACCAATCTGCAACCCTCCTCAACGGGTTGAAAATCAAATTAATTCAAAATCAAGCTGGATCTAAAAGTGCATACCATTTTCATATTTCAAGAAAACCAATTCAAACTCAAATCAATTTCCAACGGATTAAACTCGATTTCAAAACTTTAAAGAAACAACTTAAAAGAAACAACTTAAAAGAAACACTTCAAAAATAGTCCGTTCACAACCCAACAATAATCCAGTCAAACAAGCATTCACATCAATCCAACACAATCAAACAATACAAAAGACTTATACAATCACTAAAGGTACATTTCTCACATCAGTATCCATATATAACAATTCCAGATGAATAAGTTTAGTATTCAGAAAAAGGCCCCTACCTCGATAAGTTGAAACCATAACCCAAACGCCTCACAGAATTTCTTTCGTCTCTACCCGAATTCAATGGCAGCTTCAAATCACAGCCCCGCACACTTTGACAACAGCATAAATAACTTTTAAATACAACATGCAACCTTGGTTACTAACTCCTAATACATCAATATCACAAGACTCTATTACACGGAACAGAACACTAATGCGGGGGTTTTTGAAGCGTAAATATTCAATGTAATAACAAAACAAAACAACAGTGGTCTCTGAACCGGTTTAGCGACAGCTTCTGCAGCCACCTCAAGCGGCAGCAACGACTGGACTCCGACGACGGCAACTGGAACTAACATGTAATGATTGTAATGTTTCCAAAAACTCAAAAGAAATGAAACCCAATACTTAAAATCTTACCGACAGTGTTTTCGGCAACGGAGGCTTGACTAGAAGTTTCGGCAGTAGCAGATATGGCGGCCACGACAGAACGCGGTGGCTTCTCCATGGTGACACACTCCAGGAAGCTCAGTCACGGCGTCATCCTTTCCTCTTCTCCCCGTCGCTCTCCTTCTCCTCCCCTTGTGCGTGACGACGATGCGGTTGTGACGGCGAGGCATGGTGCATCGGCGGCGCGTAGTGCACGAAATTGTGATCATCAACAATGGTGCCAAAGACTTGGAGCTCTCAAACGTGAATCACACTTTGTCACAACTTCGCACAACTAACCAGCAAGTGCACTGGGTTGTCCAAGTAATACCTTACATGAGTAAGGGTCGATCCCACGGAGATTGTTGGTATGAAGCAAGCTATGGTCATCTTGTAAATCTCAGTTAGGCGGATAATAAATGGTTATGGAGTTTGATAATTTAAAATATAAATAAAACGTAAAATAAAGATAGAGATACTTATGTAAATCATAAACCAAAAAATGGATTTTTGTTCAAGAATGAAATCTTATTGGAACTGTCCAGTTCATCCTTCGGAACCATATCCCATCCCGGATCTGATGAAATAGGATGAATTGAGACAGTATTTTGTAAATACATAATTATCTTGAATATATTAACCATTTCTTTACTTTCCGATCGCCCGGATAGAACAAAAGAAACATCTTGTTCTTTCTTCAGCAATTTCTGATCTCCAGTAGACCTCCAGATAAGTGTATGGAGATGCTTTATCCCTTTTGAATCTCTACTTTCCTACTGCTTTCATCCAATCATCCTTACTCCTTTCTATGGCAAGCTGTATGTAGGGTGTCACTGTTGTCAATGGCTACTTCCCATCCTCTCAGTGAAAATGGTCCAAATGCTCTGTCACAGCACGGCTAATCATCTATCGGTTTTCGATCATGTCGGAATAGAATCCATTGATTCTTTTGCGTCTGTCACTACACCTAACAATCGCGAGTTTGAAGCTCGTGACATTCATTCAGTCCCTGAATCCTACTCGGAATACCACAGACAAGGTTTAGACTTTCCGGATTCTCAATAATGGCCGCCAATAATTCTAGCTTATACAATGAAGATTCTGATTAAGGAAACCAAGAGATACACGCTCGATCTAAGGTAGAACGGAAGTGGTTGTCAGTCACGCGTTTATAAGGACGGATGATGATGAGTGTCACGGATCATCACATCCATCAAGTTGAAGTGCAGCGAATATCTTAGAATAAGAATAAGCTTGAATTGAATAGAAGAACAATAGTAGTTGGATTAATTCTCGAAGTACAGTAGAGCTCCACACCTTAATCTATGGTGTGTAGAAACTCCACCATTGAAAATACATAAGTGATAATAGTGTTCATTGGCTTCGGCCCCAGAGAGGGAACCAGAATAACCAAGACATGGTCAAAAGATGCCTAGTACAATAGTAAAAAGTTCTATTTATACTAAACTAGCTACTAGGGTTTACAGAAATAAGTCTAAGTGCAGAAATCCACTTTCGGGGCCCACTTTGGTGTGTGCTTGGGCTGAACTTGAGCTTTACACGTGCAGAGGCTTCTCTTGGGATTAAACGCCAAGTTGTAACGTCTGTTTGGCGTTTAATTCTGGTTTGTGACATGTTTCTGGCATTTTACTCTAGAGTGCAGCATGAAACCGGTGTTGAACGCCAGTTTGCGTCATTTAAGCTCGAATAAAATATGAACTATTATATATTGATAGAAAGCCCTGGATGTCTACTTTCCAAAGCAGTTGAGAGCGCGCCATTTGGAGATCTGTAGCTCTAGAAAATCTATTTTGAGTGCAGAGAGGTCAGAATCCAACAACATCAACAGTCCTTTTTCAACCTAAATCAGATTTTTGCTCAGGTCCCTCAATTTCGGCCAGAAAATACCTGAAATCACAGAAAAACACACAAACTCATAATAAAGTCTAGAAATATGAATTTTGCATAAAAACTAATGAAAACATCCCTAAAAGTAGCTAGATCCTACTAAAAACTACCTAAAAACAATGTCAAAAAGCGTATAAATTATCTGCTCATCACAACACCAAACTTAAAGTTTGGAAGTTTGGAAGTTTGGAAGAGTTTTGGAGAGATAGATTTTAGTTGGTTAACCAAGCTTTTTAATAATATTTTAAGGTCAAAGAAGATACTAGATGAGTGGAGAAAGAGCACCTTGATACCTATCCACAAGAATAAAGGGGATATACAATGTTGCAAAAACTATAGAGGAATCAAACTCATGAGCCATATCATGAAGTTATAGAAAATGGTGATAGAACAGAGGTTGATACAAGAGGCACAAGGAATGGAGAATCAATTTAGTTTTATGTCAGACATATCCACCACTGAAGCGAGATACATGTTAAGAAGGATGATGGAAATGTATCGTAGTAATAAAATGGATCTACATATGGTGTTTATTGATTTGAAAAAGCGTATGATAGGGTGACAAGGAAAGTCTTATGGAAGGTTTTGAAAAGGAAGAGAGTAAGAATTGCATATATTCGTGTAAATATAGACATGTATAATGGGGCTACAACTAGTGTGAAGACGCAAGGTGGCGTGACTGACGTGAGCAGAAATTGGCAGATTAAGAATTCATTAGAGAAATGGCGTTGCGAGTACAGTTCTTAACCGGTGAAAATCCACTTGTCAATTTAGAAAAGGGTTGTCACAAATTTCAGAAATAAAATACTAGGAGTATGAGTCCCAGGTCGTCTCCCAACGAGTTGCAGGAAGATGTGTTATTTTATCAATCAGAGGTTTTCAAAATGCGTTTTGAGTTTGATGAATAGAAAATTAAATCAGAGAATTTATATGATTTAAATAAAATCTTGACCGGGAGAAGATTAATTGGAAGTTCTATCATTGTTAGAATTTTGTCAAAATCAATTAATAATTAGTCATTGTTTTCATTTAGTTAACCCTCAACAAATGAAGGAAAGTCAAATTAAAAGTCAACTTCTATTCACAAGTCCTAATCCTCTCCCTTAGAAAGGATTGGAGTTAGTGACTAACAAGCCAACCAACAATAAACCAACTACAATTGAACTCTTGAGTATTCCAACTCAAGGTTCTCCTTTTAATTAACTCCCAATCAAGTTGAAAAACTACTCCATCATTATAAATGTGAACTTCACAAAATCAATAGGAAAAATAAGAAGAGACATAATAAATAATGACGAAAGAGATTAATTAAAAGTAAAAATAGTTTTGTATTAATAAACTATGAAAACAATTCGATATCAACTCTGAACAAATTGAGAATATGAAAGAGTAAATGAAAAGTAAATAACAAACTATATTGACTAGTACCGGAGGTAGACTCTTCTCAAAAGCTATAGCCAAAAATCTTCAAATCCTAATTTATGAATGTCAAGAAGAGAAAACCTAGGGGAGGAGTAAAATCAGATCTAAAAACTTGAAATTATGCGGAATGAATTATTTTCTTCTGTCTCTGCATGTTCCCTAGCTCTAATCTGTGTTTCTGGGCCAAAAACTGGGTTGAAATGCGGCCCAGAATCTATGCCAGCGACTTTTGTAATTTTGCAGATCGCGCACGTCACGCGGCCGCGTCGACCACGCGTTTGCGTCACTCAGCGTTTTTCGTACCACGCGTGCGCGTCGTCCACGGATTCGCGTCGTTCGTGCAGCTTCCAATCCGCGCGGTCGCGTCAAGCACGCGAGCGCGTCACTGTGATTTCTTCTATTTCGCGCGGTCGCGTGAGCCATGCGACCGTGTGACTTCTCGCTGATCATATCCTCAATTCCTTGTGTTCCTTCCACTTTTGCACGCTTCCTCTTCATCCCTTACGCCATCCTTGCCCTATAAAGCCTGAAACACTTAACACACAGATCACGGCATCGAATGGTACGAAGGAAAATAAAAATATACAACTAAAAGGTTTCTAGGAAGCAAGTTTCCAATCATAGAATATTTTTAGGAAGGAATTGTAAATACATGCAAATCATATGAATAAGTGGGCGAAAACTTGATAAAACCACACAATTAAACACAATATGAATCATAAAATAACGGTTTATCAATGACAGAGAAATTTTCTATTAGTTTAAGATTGTAACAGCCTAGACCACCCACTAGCACGATATTGTCCGCTTTGGCACACAAGGCCTTACGGTTTTGCTTTTGACGATAGGGATGTTAGCCGAAGCCCCCCGTACTCACTCATCAAAACACATCATGCTAGGGAGAGGTATCCACACCCTTATAAGGCATGCTTCGTTTCCCTCCCCAACCGATGTGGGACCTTACAAAGATTACACTATATTATCTTTAAGTCTATACATTTTCACATTAGTCTTGAAAGTACTTACAGAGCATATCCAAGAGCCTGTGTCATGGTGTATATTTTTTGCCAATGATATCGTCCTTATGGAAAAGTCAAGGGAAGACTTAAATAAGAAGTTAAATTTATGGAGAGAAGCTTTTAGAAGTGTATGGCTTACGCATAAGCCGTAATAAGATGGAATATATGGAATGTAAGTTCCTCACTGAAGAGGAAACCTTAACACAAAGGTGAAGATTGGAGAAACATCATACGAAAAGTTAAAAATTTTAAGTATCTTGTGTGCATCATACAGGATAATGAAGAGATTGAATAGGATGTAAATCATAGAATCCAAACAGGTTGGTCAAAATGGCAGAGTACATCTGGTTTTATATGTGATAAAAAAAGTACCTTTAAAACTTATATCTAAATTCTATCGCACTGCTATCAAACCGGCTATACTTTATAGTACATAGTGTTGGACGGCTAAAGAAGAGCACCAACATAAGTTAAGTGTGGCAAAGATGAAGATGTTAAAATAGATAAGTGGCCATACGCGATTGGATAAAATAAAGAACGAAGATATAAGAGAGAGAGTTGAGGTAGCATCTATTGTGGAAAAAATAGTAGAATCGTGCTTTAAGTGATTTGGACATGTGAGAAGAAGAGCGACAAAATACCCAGTCAGCAGAATGGATGAGATATAAGATGGGTAAAGGGTGAAAGATAGAGAAATACTTGGGAATACTATCTATGAGTTGGTCAAATGAGATCTACATATAAACGAGATCATTTTAGACATGATACATGATAGAGGTCAATAGCCTTTACCTAGTGAGACGTTTTTTGTTGTTGTTGTATACTATTGGTATTTTATTTGCTCATATTTGTGAGAGAATACTTTTTGTTTTTTTATTACGGCGAAAGAGAATACTCTGATTTCATGGATTTTTTTCTAATATAAATTATGAAAAATATTTATTTTTTCAAAATTCATTTCTAAACTTTATTTATCCAAATGCACGTTTTTTTGTATTTGGGCAAGTTCGCCGCACCCCACGGCAAACTCTATAAAAATTAGCAAGTTCAGCTTACACCCGGACGAACTCTATAAATTTTATAGAGTTTGCCTTACTCTCCCAGGAACTCCACTTTAAATACATCAAATTGAATTTGAAAAGTTAACAATGATAAATATTATATGGTCTCCAAAGTACATAAGGTAGCGTTTGGTAGAGAGACAGAGACTGAAAGACTGAAACTAAGAGACAGAAACTAAGAGACAGAGACAGAAATAAATTTTAGTATTCTGTTTGGTGCAAAGTAGGAGACAGAAACTAAAACAAGAACGAAATTCTAATTTAATTTGTACAAAAAGTAAAATTGGAATTAATTAATTGAAATGAGGATATTTTAGGTATAAAATGTTATTAAAGTTTCAGCCTCTATCTCTAAAAATTTCAGTCTCTTGTGTTCTCACTTTTTGGAGGTACTGAAATACTGAAATTTTAGGAATAGAGAAAGAAATTTTAGTACCAGTCTCTAAGCCAACAAACATGATAATGAGTCTCAGTCTCTCAGTCTCTATCCTAGTGTCTCAAAACAAATGCTACCTAAGAGTACACAAGAATAAGTTGTACTTTATTTTGGGAAAATAGTTATTTTTTTTATTTTGAATTAAAAAAATATTTGTTAAATATAACTTATTTCAGTGCACCTATATATTTTTTAAGACGATAATAATGATTGTCATAGACTTAGAGAACTATAATAGTTTGGACAAAAATAATATATAAAAATAATATTAATATATTGTTATTTAAATCTCAGAAAAATCATAATATTTTTTATAATTTATATTAGAAAAAAATTCCTGATGTCATATAGCAGCCGAATAAAAAGCCAGATGCAACACGATTTTCTTTTTTACTCACAGGTGTGGTAACTTATGTATTACAAATTTACAACTTTTAACAAACTCAGATCTAAAGTAGTCTTGTTGAGCATTTGAGCTTCCAATAAATTATACCTTACCGATTGCCTCAATTTAAAGTAGCCTTGTCAAACATTTAGATGAAAATGCTAAAAACAAAACCTATTAAGATGCACTAAGTCACATTCATCTTACAAATCAAGATTCACATTAATCTTACATAAGATCAATCCCCCAACCATAACATTATACAAAGATAGAAGCTAGAACCCAAAAACAAATAAATATTCAGATAATAAGAATCTGCAAGCTACAACATCAAAAAGAGCAAATTGAACTAATAAAAGTCAGCAAATTCAGAAAATAGGAAACAATCAGTTTTCATTTATACACCTGATAGTAAAAGCCTCACACCATTCATTAAAAGAGTCATAATCTCGTATCAACAAAACAAGTCCCTAAAGAGGGACATCCAGAAAATCGAATTCAAAACTAGGAAAATAAATCTAAACCCTAAAATCTCAAATTAAGAGAAGTTCATTTAGCCTCCAAATCCATAGAGGGTCCTGCCCTGCCTCTTGAGTGCGTAGACGACATCCATGGCAGTAACTGTCTTACGGCGAGCGTGCTCGGTGTAAGTAACGGCATCGCGAATGACGTTCTCAAGGAAGATCTTGAGAACGCCACGTGTCTCCTCGTAGATGAGACCGCTGATACGCTTGACACCACCACGCCTTGCAAGACGGCGAATGGCGGGCTTGGTGATACCCTGGATGTTATCCCTCAGAACCTTACGGTGGCGCTTAGCTCCTCCCTTTCCGAGGCCCTTGCCACCCTTTCCTCTTCCGGACATGGTTGATAGCTTTTTGTTGAGGCAAATAATACGATGTGGAATTAATGGGCAAAATATGATGAGTTAAAATGTGGAGGATCTGCGAGGTTTTATAAGGTATGATGGTTGGGTTGGGTAGTGATCTTTGTGACGGAGTTGTTTGTAAAGGGGGATCGTTGGATTTGGATTGCTTCATTTTGATTGGCTGAAATGGTAATGGAGGGATAGCGGGGGATTTGAAAATTTGGAATTATTTAAGGGTAAAACCTTGTATATGTTGTGTAACACCTATTTTAAATCTACGTACTAAATTCTCTAGTTCATTAATGTCATGTATGTTTTTTTTCATCTTGGTGTAAAATGTCATATATGTTTTGGCTTACTTGTACGCTAAATTGGATCATTGTGTATATTTATGGTCGAAAATCTTTTTTTTGTCACTAACATTTTGGGCCAATTTCAGTCATCATAAACATTTTTTTTTTAAAAGGAAAAAAATTTACTCAGTTTCATTATAGAGCTTGGTCTCCATTCAGTCATAAACATACATGGGTTTGAGAATCTCCATTCTGAAATGAAAATATACAAAGCAGAGAAGTAGAAAATTCTCCATCGTGAAGAACAAAGTTAGTTTTTTACTAACGAATGAATATTATAATAAAACATAGAGCAAAATGCAGCTAACGTGCCCAGTACTTTTCCTTAATTCACAAAGATTCAGAACATAGTTCAATTCCGAACATACACAAAAAAAGAGCAAGATTGTTTCAACCAGTGCAGACCAGGCATGAACCTTCAAGAAGGTACACTCATTAATAATAGACAATTATCACCAAATATGCTATAATTGATTAATTCGTCATAGAATTGGAGAACTGAGGCAGAAGCGGAACATCATATACTATTATAAATTTCGTATTGCAAGAAACCAGAGCTACAATCAGATTGAAACAACAACTTCTACCTATGACTAATCCACAATATAAACTCAGAGCCAACTAAAAGCATTGTTAAATACTCAATTGAAGAGCTAGTCCACAATATAATATGAACAAAAGCATATTCATCGAAGCGGAGACTATAATAAACTCTAATTCCGTAAACAATGCTAAAAATCCCCAATTTGAGATGAGGTTTAGCCTCCAAAACCATAGAGAGTCCTGCCTTGCCTCTTGAGTGCATAGACGACATCCATGGCAGTAACTGTCTTGCGGCGAGCGTGCTCAGTGTAGGTCACGGCGTCACGAATGACGTTCTCAAGGAAGATCTTGAGAACACCACGTGTTTCCTCGTAAATGAGACCGCTGATACGCTTCACACCGCCACGCCTTGCGAGACGGCGAATGGCGGGTTTGGTGATACCCTGGATGTTATCCCTCAGTACCTTACGGTGACGCTTAGCTCCTCCCTTTCCGAGGCCCTTACCTCCCTTTCCTCTTCCAGACATGACTGATGCTGATGGACGCTACTCCGAAAGAAATACAATGAGTGACGAGTGTAGTGAGAAGTGGGAGATGAAGTTGGGATCTGGAGCTTATATAACATGAGACGATACACTTGCTACCGTTGGATTCGATGCTTATCCGTGTCATTGAGTTACTTCCACGTTTTCACCGTTGGATCTGAAATGCTTCGTTGTGATTGGACATATACGGCAAAAACTAATTCGTGGAGAGTGATTGGGTGCGCGGGATTTTTGGTCTGAAAATAAACCCCGTTTTTTGGACTGAAGTAGTGATAATGGGCTAAAAAAAAGCCCACCCATCTATCGTAAAATTTGTAACAGAAGCCCATATCAGCAACCTGGAGGAGAGAACAGGGGAGAAATATTCCTTCCCAATCAGATCTCTCTCTGTTCGCAGCGCAATGGCCAATTCTTGTGCACCCAACTCACTCAGAAAACAAATCACCCACGTCATTTTCGACATGGACGGTCTCTTGCTCGGTACCTCTCTCTACTATACACTACTCGTATGTGATACTCTCCATTTGTCTCCAGCTTCGTTCACTCTTATTAGCTTTGCCAAGTTTAGGATTCTGAATCTGCTATTTTCTTTTCTGTTACATTACTTGCATAAGTCATGCATTCAACAACTGCATTTCAAGTGCTATTGCTAGGGAGATTTATGATTATGATGGAGAATTACGCTTTTTTGCAGACACGGAGAAATTCTACACTGAGGTTCAGGAAAAGATACTAGCCAGATACAACAAAACATTCGATTGGAGCCTCAAGGCCAAGATGATGGGAAGGAAAGCAATAGAAGCTGCTAGGGTCTTCGTTGAAGAGAGTGGAATTAGCGATTCTCTTAGCGCCGAGCAGTTTTTGGTTGAAAGAGAGGAGATGCTTCAGGAATTGTTCCCAACAAGTGAGCTCATGCCAGGTATATTTTGAAAAAATGTAGATTGGACCTCTTTTTCTATTTAACATTCCTATCCCTAGTAACTATGGAAACTAGAATTCTGGAATTGGCATTTAAGATCATTAGAGAATGCTATCAAACAGGCATTGTTAAATAGATGCCTTTAATAGCAGTAGCTTAGATCGGGACACTTTTTTGTTTTGCAATATCAGTAAATTAAATCAATGCCGCCATGCTTGGCTGCTTTGAAACACATATCTTAGACAGCGGTGAAATTGGCTCTGCTGTCAAGGGTTAGTTTTCTGTTTTCATATGCAACCATGCTTATATATTGTCCCTGTTTGGTTTGTATATTATAGGTGCTGATCGTTTACTCAGACATTTACATGCAAAAGGTGTTCCGATTGCCTTGGCAACTGGGTATGTTTTTTTTTTATTCTTATCGTTTTTGTTTTGATGTATAAAGAAGAGATTGTTTTCTGTCATGCATCTATTGGGAAGGAAATTTTTTTATGAAGTTGTATTGAAATTTAATGTACAGTTCTCACAAGCGACACTTTGAATTGAAAACTCAAAGGCATGGTGAACTCTTTGCTTTGATGCATCATGTTGTTCTTGGTGATGACCCTGAAGTTAAACAAGGCAAACCATCTCCAGATGTATTTCTTGCAGCAGCCAAGAGATTTGAGGTATACCAATTACCATGTTATGAATACCTTACAATTACCAGATGACAAAAATGACTGCAGATTGAATGGTTACAATTGACTTTTCTTTTTCCTAATCTGAACTTGGTATTGGATTCGTTTTTAGTTTTATTTCAAACTCTGTAGTTAGTAGTCGTATATGGTGATGTTGTAGTTAATGTTCAGCTGGTCAACAGGGTGGACCGGCAGATCCTTCCAACGTTCTTGTTTTTGAAGATGCACCTTCAGGAGTTCTTGCAGCTAAAAATGCTGGGATGTAAGTAGATTGAGCCATTGAAAAATATCCCTGTCTTTTCTTTTATTTTCATTTTTTCATCTAAACAATTTTTGTTTCCAAAAACATTTTCCGACGTTTAATAGAATGGATATAAGTTGATAGATTTATCAGTTCCATATGTCGCATTATTGCTTCCTAACAGTTATTACAGATTGCGTCTTTATATTGACTTTATGTCACTTTGAATTAGGATCATTTCATTCTCTGCCTCTTTCTCTAATCTCTAGTATATACGATACACCACACCGTTTTGCAATATGTTTAGTATGTCCTAGGAGTGAAAACTATGAATTGTAAATATTAGTGTTCACAGGCAAGTTAGCGGATTTGACTTCCACCTTCTTTTATATTCTAATGATGGCTTAAGTTTGAGTGGAAGCTAAGCTAATTTTTAGCGGCAGCTGATAAGTTCTGCCAACCAGATGCAATCACTGAAAAAAGGGATCTGTTGAGTCTGATAGATCGTCCCAACTGTTCTGTTATCAAAGTAGGAATCTGTTATTGCTTACTTAATTATGAATTGATTTCTTACCTATAAACATTCCAAGAATTGAAATCCTCCTCATTTGTTAGCTCTGAAAGTTTGAGGTGGCTAATGGCTTGCATGGTATTGGTGGAATTTCAAGCATGATAAGCTCTAATATTTTAAAAATTATGTTACAATATTTAGTTTCAAAAGTTAAGAACTTAGTACTCCATCTAAGTCTAACTCGTGAGCGGGCTGATAATATCATTTGAAAAATGAAAAGCAAAGTGATCAATCAAATCCCATGCTTAACAGAAAATGGATACAAAATTTTGTCTGATATTGATCTGATGGTAATATAGCATTCAATGTGATACGGGTACCTCTGAACACTATGTAATGATGGTGGTGTTTTTACTTGTTCCTATTTCTTGCCTAAATCAATATTCAGTTGCATGTTGTTTGGATAAATATAGATACATTGTGCAATTTGATGTAGTAGTAGAGATTTAAATTTATTCTTGATGTTGATCTCTTTCTGTTACGTGTCTGTCACACAGGTTTGTTGTTATGGTTCCGGATCCAAGACTGGACAAGTCTTTTCATGATACAGCAGATCTAGTCTTAAACTCATTGATGGATTTCAACCCTAGTGAATGGGGTTTACCACCCTTCTAAGATAATGGAAGCTTAAGTTAAACCTCCAGATGCCGTACAGTTTCCACTGGGGTCAGAAAAAAGCTGGCACCACTGATGTACAACTATATTTATGACTCATTAATCCATTTCCATAGAATGTCAGTTTCTGTCTTTTTTTTTTTGCTGCATTGTCAGCTATTACATTGTTTGACGTTCATATTCTGTGTTCTTGATAATACTGCTACTAATAATGTTGCCATCACCTTTCACCAATACGGCTTTAGATTTGGGACCATGGTCTATGTATTTGCTTAGTATTACATATTTCCTTACGTATGTAGCATAAAACGTGAATGTATTTGATGTCAAAACTCTACTATATAGGCTAGTAATAATTAAGTTGCCTAATAAAACAACGGTTTTCAACTTTCATAGTTTATTTACAGATTGAAACGTAACTGGAAGCGGGTGTTAGCTGGTTGGTTATCCTATTATAAAATAAATGTCGGTTTGATTATTACTTTGGTATATTTAAAATTTTAAATACAATCTATTTGTTTTGAAAAAAAATGTTGACTATTTTGAAATAAAATAAATAATAAATATATTCTGAGAGAATAACTAATGCACTGCTTGTTGGTAATAATATTTCCAACTTGGTAATTAGTGCAACTTTATTGGCTTTTTGTTGGTTTTTATAGGTCATAAAAACCTCATTTATGTTACTTTAAACTCAGTTGTCTTGTTTGGAGCTTTTAAATAAACACTACCTTATTATATTTACTACTAATCCCTGTGTTCCAACTTAGTAGCCAAGTCATTTGGAGTGGGAGGTTGACATGCAACATCTCTATCATTAATTTTGTACAGAGATTAAAATTAGGAAATAGAAAATAAATCTTTTGAATAGCAGAAGGGGTATGTTATGTTATTAATTTTGTTCAATAGCAATTGGAATGTCATTGTTCTATTTACACATAAAGACTTACTTGAACTATTCAAACTAAACAAGGATAATGTAACTTTCCCCTTCCCCATTAATCATGTATATCAGATTCCCCATCCTTCTGTCTGCTTTTCAGTGTTCACTTAACTGTTGACTTGTTGGCAGTGGTCCTCTACATTTATCTTCCTGTGGTCCATATTTATTGATTTAAATAAATTGGAGTAAGATTTTGCCCCTGGCCTTTAGGTTTGAAAGCTAATTTAGAGGCTCCAAATTTAAATTGGTGGTTCCATAACTTGTCATCTGGTCAGTTAAGACCTGGTAATGGATAGATAAAAGAATCTCTAGAGTTGGATGTAGGATGAGAAATAGGGAGGAGCATGTGGGAAGATATATATGTTAGTAGTGGTTCACATGCACATGAACACAATATATGTTAGGTTCATTCGGAAGTGTTTTAAGATATAAAGTAGAGTCAGTGATACTAAAATAATGAAAAAATAAATTATTATTTTACAATTTTTTAAGGTCTGTATTTGTACAATATACTGTATCAAGATATTTTTAATTAAAATGTTTGTTTGAAAATGAACTAAATAATAATAGGGGAAATATTATTCTCTTAGATCATACGTTTAATTCATGCTTTAAAAATATTTACAACTAATCATTTTAATTTACAATATTAAAAATTATATTAAAAAAAATTAAAAAAACTAAGTTATAAGTAAACTACTAATTATATATAGTGTGCATAATAAAATAAAGGAAAAGTATGAGAAGTCAATGGAATACTTATACATCAATAGGTACAATAGAGGTTTATGGAGTATTAAAGATATAACCATTTGTGTTATCTTTTTTCATCAGTTGAAATTTTTGAGATGAGTGGTATCATAACATGTTATTAGAGTGCTAAATTCGAAATATCAAGAATTCGATCCTTAGTGAATCCTAAAATTAATTTCATCTCTTGGGAAGATGTTTATTATAGTACTCGGATGGTTATAAATAAATATACTACAAGTAGCATGTAACAATCTTTTTAGTAAATAGAGGAGTGTGTGATTCTTATGCTTATTTATTATAGGGAAGGGGGAAATTAGAGAGATAGGGAAATGGATATGTAGATTGAACCCTAAAGATAACAAATCTTGTCACATGAACCAAGAGATGTGCCACTGGAGTTAAACACAGTAACAAGGAGATTGTGATTCACATGATCTAGTTAGAAGAAAATTCCATTCACAAGTGACAGACACTTAAATGGAGTTCAGATTCGCGACAGATTAATTTTGGTTTGTTGAAAGGTGGGATATCATGAAAAAAAAAAAAGCCTAGAAGAAAATTCCTGGGCAGGCCTATTTAAGAGAGCAAATATTATATTGTTTCAAGTGGTAGTAAGCATTCATCATTTCCTGTTAAAGTCCAGTAATTAAATATAGAAGTTTTTAGTTTTTGTATAGACATAATTAAAGATTTGATCGACGACCAACTAGAGAACAAGAGAATCAAAACCACTTGTAGTGAAGGGCACTGGAAGAGACATATTTAATTTGACTCATTACTATTTCAATACTAGAAATGATACATAATCAAAGTATATTGTTATTTATTTATTTGTTACTATTTCAAACTTGTCATCAAAGGAAAGTTGAAACTAAACTTGAGTGCAAAACGAGATAACTCAAGAGTTGTATATATTTTCTATTCATAAATTAGAACCGTACCTAAAAGAAAAAGGGTTTTTCCTATATAGTACGTCGTTATCAGTACATTTATAATCTTGGATATCTTCATGTAATATGTATATAGTTTAAAATGCTTAGGTTTTTTTGGGGGATTGTTGAGGGAATTTGCTTTCTTCCTAATGAAATTAGGATTGCTATATCCATTGACGATTCATTAAGAATTGAATTCTCTTATTAAAGGCATACTGTAATACTGTATAATCCTATCTATATATTAGCGAGCTAGGGCAACATTGTTATCGATAAAGAAAAAGTAAAATATACTAATAATTGATCTATTTTCCATTTAGTTCTTAATTTAGATGTATTTTATACGTCTAAGAAAAATCAATTTGTAATTAGTTAATATTAATTAATATTTTATTATAAAAATATTTTTTTATCTTTTTTTTCAGGATTTAAGATTTAGGATTAGAATTTAAAATTTAAGATTTACAATTTAAAAAGTAAAATGTATGGTTTAAAATTTAGGATAAAAAAAAATTTAAAAAAAAATGACCCCTAATTGAGCTTGTCTAAGAATATATAATGATGTGCAAAAATCATTTTTAAGGAAGGAGGGGGACATAAAAAGGCGTTTTTTTTTCTTTTTTTCTTTCATCTAAGGAACATTGAAGATGCTACTTGAGAAACTGTGCGAATGAAGTAGGGTGGAGGAGTTGTCCATGAATATGGAAATGCATCAATGTCAAAGCCTAAATGATCCCTTGTGTGCACTTAACCTAGCAAGGGAGCAAATATGAGAGTGTTCCACATACTACATTGTTACTTTTTAATGACATGCATATTGGACCATTATACTACTATAAGCTAACAAAACACTACTACATACCACTTATTATTAATAATGGAGCTTTCATATTCATCTATCTTAATGCATGCCAACTGAAAACGTATTATGTGAACATTGATTTAAGAAACAGTTCTCTTTTTCTGTGGTAAAAAGAATAAAATAATGAAACAAAGATATCGTAGCCCAATGAATCAAACGTAACCAAGATGCAAGCTAAGAGCTTCATTCAAACCCCTTTTATTCATACAAATATATATAGCCAGCACACACTACTGAACCAGAATTTTTGTATGTATGGACTCATTCCCCTATGCATCATCAACACACATATTTTCTTTCTAGCCTCCACCGTCCAATTTATTTGAGTACTAGTTTCTCTACTATCTTTACTTCTACATGCACACAACATATTCAAATCATTACCAAATTAATAAGCAACAACAACCAACTGATGAAGAAGCTACTCATTCCTCTCTTGTACTTGTACCTTTCCTTGACCTTGAGTTTCCCTTCGCTGGAACAATCCGGATTCTCTTCGCCACACGTACAAAATCCCTAATTATTATTAGTAATTTAGTATTATAAATAATATCCAATTAATTAATTAATAATTACCGGTAATTTTGAACAAATAAATAAAAAGAAATTAAGAGAATTGAAGCTTACTTCCAAGAAAGGTCACCGGCAAGAAGAAGATCGTTCTCGATATCTTCATAAGCAATAAGGTGACCGGGAATGGCGTTTGACAGATCAAGATTATTATTATTATTATTATTATCATCATCATAGTCAGAGTTTGCTCCTGTTCCTGATGAATCTGCACCGTCCACAAACATCTGCCGAAGTGCCTTTGCTAGGCTCTGGTAGCTGCCGTGGTTATGGAGGCTGATGCGGTGGCAGATCGAACGGCCTTCGAGAACCACCGTGACTGCAGGCACTACTGTGGAAACTAGATCGTCGTCTTCGAGGCCAGGGAAGCCTTGCAATTTGCCATTCTTATTACCATAGAAAGGCAAAGAAGAAGAAGGATTAGTACTATTATTGGAAGGTGCAGCACCGATCACGATCTGTCTTCTACCACTACTTTCTTGCCATCTCCGTTTCAAGGAGGGGTCAAAACTGTTCATCATATTGGACAATACTTGATGATGAAGCTAGTAGCCTAGTAACTAGAAGAGAGACACGCACACGCACACGCACACCCACGCGCACAAGAGAGTAAATGATGGATGTAAATATGAATGCAGGAGGGGATGGTATGTTATGTAGCTTAGGTATGAAAACTGATGGAAGTGGATCGGAAATTAAAGTAGTGAAAGTGAAAAGGGGATTTAATGTTAAGAAGAAGAATGGAGTTTGGTAAAAGAGAGTTAAAGAAGGCTTTAAATTTGTTCTGCTAGCTCTTGCTGGGGGCACTGCATGTATGTATGTGACTTCATATACTTCTTCTTCTTCTTGAGAGAAGAGAGAGAGAGCACAAATGTCGGAAGGGATCAGATGGGTGTCTATATGCACGACGCACCCCAGCCTCCTCCCTCCCACTACCTCTAAATGAGTATAAAAAAACTGTTCTGTTCGAGTTATAATTTATTAACAAATAATTTAATTATTTAATTATTTTTAATTATTAATTTTATATTAATATAATAATTACATGTATATTTTTATTTTAACACAATAATTACATTAAAAATATTAATTAAAAAATTAAAAAGATATAATTTTAAAATTTTTAATACAATTATTATTACGGTTGATTTAGTTTTTTCTATTTTCAAGCCCATTTATTAAAGCATACGTCCCCTAATGATAACTTTTCATTTTCTTCTCTTTCTAAAATATCTAACTCACTTCTCCAACTCTACGTACTGTTTTTTTTTTGAGTTTCTTCCTCACCATCAATCACACTTCTCATGCTTTTTTTTGCCCCTTCCTTTCTTCACTTAACTGCACTTTTCTCTGATCTCTTCCTCCTTTTTTCCCTGGCTTTAATTAATTTGTGGAAAACAGAGAAAGGAAAGAGGCAGAGAGCTAGTGAGAGAGAATGAATTAAGTTAGGCAAGTGGGTAGTAATTGTAGGTAGGGAGAGGACGAGATCGAAGAGTGTGGGGATGTTTGCTTGTGATTGCAAAAGAAGGTGTTCCCCATAAAATAAATGCATCCATTTCTTTATTCCATGCACTCCTCCTTAGTTTATCCTAGAATTATTATTAATATATATATTCATTAATACTAAGATGATAAAAAATAATAAATTCAAACGATTTAAATTTATCTTATTTAATATTTATTTATTGTAACGTACATTAAATAAAATAAAAAATATTAAATTTTGATTATTTTTAATTAATATTTTTTTGTTATTAAATATTTTTAACATACATTTTACCTAACAAGTGTTTTAAAATTATTTATTACGAAAATCTTATATATATAGTTGGCAGTCATATCAATTTAATTGGATCAGTTAGTTAAATATATAGAAGGGGCTATAATAAACTATGACCAAACTCAAAGCTTGGCCTGAAGGCGATAGTTGCCACTCCTAGTCATATATCATATATCATATATATTATAACAAAAGACAATATATTTTAATGTATATATATTTCAAATTTATTAATTATAGATCTAATAATAAAGCTCAATACAATTTTTCTTTGTTTGGGTGCCAGGGTATATTTTGTTAGGCACATTTATTTTCAGAATATTATATATATATTGCTTAATTTTTTTCTTTGAAAAAGTCAACATAAAGTTCTAAAACTTAAAAAATTTGGAATATTGAAATGTATATAAGTTTTTAAATATTTAAATGTCTGAAATTTGATTAGTAGCTTGTTTTTACAAAACCGATGCAAATATGAATGCAACAGCTAATAAATGAAAAACAAATGATTGCTAGTTTTAGTTGCATTTGAATGTAGCAGGTGATTGTTGTGAAGACACAAGACTAATTTAAATAACTATTATAGTTTAATTATCATGGGGATGGACATAAGAAAATGAATTAAAGCGTAGAGATAAAGCAATGTTATCTTTGCCTACGAGATTACAGTAGTACATACTAATAAATTAGGGTTAAAACAATCTTGAAATTTGAAGTGTGAATTAGTAACAGTGGGGACGACCGCGTTGCAGTCGCGGAACGGTTTGCCAAGTTGAGGAACCCCAAATATGATGTGTTTACTAGCTATCACTCATAGCTGTATTTCACACCTATAACTATAATAGAAAATGTCAGGTAATCAAAATAAATTAACACAAAATAGTTAAAATTTATCTAATTTAATAATAATTAATAAAATAAAAGTTAAATATAATTTACTACCTCGTTATTGAAAACTCGAATTTCAATGTTTTTTTAGGTAGTGTTTGGTGGAGAGGCAGAAATAGAAATATTAAGACTGAGAGATAGAAACTAAGAGGCAGAAATTAAAATAAATTTTAGTATTTTTTTTGTGCAAAATGAAAAACAGAAATTAAAATAAGAACAAAACTCTAATTTAATTTACACAAAGAGTAAAATTGGAATTAATTAATTGAAATGAGAGTATTTTAGGTATAAAATATTATTAAAATTTCAGTCTCCATCTCTAAAAATTTTAGTCCCCTATATCTCTACTTTTTAAAAGTACTGAAATATTAAAATTTTGGAGATAGAAACAAAAATTTTAATATTAAATCTCAATTTCTCAATCTTTATATCAATCTCTCAAAACAAACACTACCTTAATTTATGAATATTTTATCTTGCTCTAACTACATATATACTGTTTCCAAATGTGTGAATGGCCTCGTAAGAACATACACATTCATGATTTCAAACTCAAAGTTAGCCTCGGCCAAGTTTCAAGGTTAAAGTTGATTTTGTTAACCAATTTGAATTAATCAAATGTAAAATTTACTAGTTCGTTAAGTAAGTATAAAGATTTAAATTTTATTTTGTGTATGTAACAATTTATTATTAGAGACTTTTTGAACATAAACTCCGATTTGACTTAATTGAGTGCAAAATTTACTAACTTTTAAGTTTGCGACAAATTAATTTTTAGTTTATTCAAAGCAGAGATACCATGAAAAAAATTGTTGATTTTATTTACCTTACTAATTACTGTTAGAGACTTCTTGAACATGAACTCTAATTTCATACTATAGGTGAATTATAGTGTATAGAGTAAAAAATTATACAAATTTAAAGATATGCATTTTTGTTCATACATTATATAATACATGGCTTGAGTAATGTAATGATAATGTAAGAAAGAGAAAATAAATTTGGTAATTATTACAATATAGTTAGAGACTACTATTTTTATTATGGAACAGTAAAAATAGAATTTTTGAGAATTAAAGGATGACCTAAGATTGTGTTAAAGTTTTTTTAGTATAATATTAAATAAAAATTATTACAGAACATCGTTTATACTACATGTAGAATAAAATAATTTTAGATATAAATTAAATTTTTTTTTAAAAGTAACAGTTAAGACATTGTTTTTAATTAAATTTGTTCGAACAATTTAAAAAAATAATTAACAAAGATAATACTAATTTAATATTAGCTGAATTTTTTTTTTTTAACAAGTAATTAGTATGCAAAAATAATGTTCTTAATTTTTTCAATAATTTTACTTCAAATAAATTAGTATTGGTTCTTTTATTAAATTATTTTTAAAAAAATAAAGGAAATTTGTCACTTTATAAAATAGGATTTAACTATTTTGTCTCTTAAAAATATATGTTAATATCATAAATTAATTCTTTTATTATAAACAAAAAATTTAAAATTTTAATATATTTATTTTACATTTATTAAATACAAATATTTAAAATATTTTACTAATAATAATCTTATTTTGTGTCCAAAATATACATATTAACTAATTCCTATAAAATATACTATAACCTAAATTATTCCTTTTTTTATTAGAGGTTAATATATTTAATATTTTAAAATATTTAATGCTAATTTGATAATTTTAAAAAATAGTTTGGGATATTACTTTCTTAATTTTCTAAATAAATAAAATACACATTAAGATAAATTATATATAATAATAAATATTTGGTTATATGTATATTATTTGATTAAACTATCGAAATCGTATAATCCGCTTCAAACTATAAGTAGAAGAAATATATTTAATTATAATGAGTTTGACTTTTTTCATATTAGATATATTATTTTTGTAAATTTATTAGATTTTATTAATTAAAAATCAAGTGATTTAATAAAATAAATATACCGAATGATTTTAATAAATACAAACAACAAATTATTGAAAATTAAATATCTTGTTATTAAAAAATAAAGAATAAAAAAATATTATACTGATATTAAGTGTTAACCACTAAAATTATTTTTTAACATCATATAAATATATAGACAAAATTCTAATATTGTTTTCGCCTCTTATTTTATTTTATTTTATCTTTTTATAAATAACAGAACCTAAAATAAGATGAAAATTGAAGATATGAATTTTTCTCTCTCAATTTAATTTTTTGAACAGTTAAAGAAATTATTCTATCTTTTTAGTTTACACTTAAGTTTCTCAAAAAAATTTTAAAAAAAAATATTCATCAAAAAATTTAAAAAATAAAGTGCTACAAGATTAGTTTAAAGGTATTTATATCTCTTAAGTTTAGACCATAACTCGTAAATTTACTAAAATAAAAAATGGATCAAATCATAATTGGACCTAAAATAAATAAAATAAAATAAACATAAAACAAATAATAATAAAGTGATGCCTATTTGATCTACCTTAACTAATGAGAATCTTTAATACAATTTGTAAAAAGTAAAGCGTTTAGGTTTTTATAATCGTTAATCGTTATCTTACCTAATTCTTGATATATTTCCTAAACAAATGATTTAGCCATGTTTACAAAACTTTTTTTTATTTTCTTAGTTGTTACTTTTGTAAGTGGAGCAATTGATATATGGCAGTTTTTAGTTTGTCCCACAGAGCTTGTATTATTCCCTTTCTCCTAAAAAAGATTCGTCCTCGAACCTGCATTAAAATCAAAAGAAGATAGGTCAAAAACATTAAAAGTAGATGGCACATATATTCCCTTGAAAAGTCAGTCTTGTAAGCATTGTCATTGATTCTTTCTAGCACATGAAATAGACCATCACTCCTAGAGTCTAACTTGAATTTTCTTTGAGTAGGAAACCTCTTCTTGTAAGCATTGTCATTGATTCTTTCTAGCACATGAAATAGACCATCACTCCTAGAGTCTAACTTGAATTTTCTTTGAGTAGGAAACTTCTTCTTTCTCAAATAAATCCATAGCCAGCCACTAGATTCAAAGACAAGTTGTCTTCGACCTTTATTCACTATTTGAACGGTCAACTTGTTTTTCTTTTTAATTAACTCACTTGCTTTCAAGTGCATTACTTTAACCTTTTCAGCTTTATCTTCAGCATCCAAACTAATAAAATCACTCAAAGGTAAAAATAATAAGTCTAAAATAGTTCAAAAGGATTAAAACCATACATAAGTTTAAAATAAGAAAAAATTATAGAAGAATAAATGGTCCTACTATAAGCAAACTAAATAAAAAGTAAATAATTTTTTCAATTTTTTAAATTCTTACCAACAACAACAGCATGTAATAAGATCCTTAACATTTGATTTACTACTTTAGTTTGACTAGAATAGAGTATAATAATTTTGTGCTCAACAGATCCCACAACACTTTCTAAAAAGGTTAAATTACACAATTGGTCTCTACACTTTCAGTGAAATTACAAATTGGTCCCTACATTTTAAAAGTTTGCAATTGGATCCCTAAAGAAAATTAAAATTTGTAATTTAGTCCCCACCGTTCAAAAAGTGTTTGATTTAACAGAATATTTTCAGTATATTCTCTATTTTAACAGAATATTCTCAACATATGCTGAGAATATTCTGTTAAATCAACACTTTTTGAATGATAAGGACTAAATTATAAATTTTAGTTCTCTTTAGGGACCCAATAACAAACTTTTAAAGTGTAGGGACCAATTTATAATTTCACTGAAAGTATAGGGACCAACTGTATAATTTAACCTTCTAAAAATTATTCAAAAGTTTTATGTTATGATCAGAAATAATAGTTTGGAGAACATTATGTAAGCACACAACCTCTTTAAAAAAATAGATAATATTTATTGCATCATCAGTTTTGTGGCATATAATAAAATGAGCCATTTTACTCAACTTATCTATCATAACAAAAATATTATTTTTATATTTCTTAGTTTTAGGAAAAATAAAAACAAAATTCATACAAAAATATTAACCTATAAATATACAAAAAAAGATAAATTAAAAAATATAAATTATGTAATAAAGATTTAAATTTAGTCTATTCACATACAAAATATTTTATCTTATAAATTTTGTACAATAAAAGACATTAAAAAAAATTAGGCACCAAAATATTTCTATATCTCTTTTATATAATAGATAGATTATGATTATTTGATGTGATTTGAATTAGTAAATATCACATATATGTTATCATATGATATATGACTTTGTTGCATATAAAAAATATATTATATGGCTGAAAATTGTATTTAAATTAAACAGTGAAAATTGAGCTATCTAATTTTATTTTGTTTGAAATCTTGTATTAAGAATTTACTTGTTAGATATATAAACTTGAAAAACTATTTGAAGTAAAATTAAAATCATCTTTCTTCCGTGAAGACAATATAATTTTAATAATAAAAAAATACAGTTCATATAGTTTGACTAAGTTATATATCATGTTAGAATAATTTCTGTTAATTAATAAAAATTAAACATAAATTTAATAATGTCTTAATTTTGTTTGACATGTTTAATTATTTTCATGTAAAATGAAAAAAAAACTAATAAAATGTTAAAATGTTTATAACAAATTAACAATACATGTTATATTATAATTATTTTTTTAATATACACTTATAAATGAATATTTAACAATTTTTTATATATCATACGAATACTATTTCTTTGTAATTATCATTTAAAAAGTTGTGAATAAAGACGTAAAGAAAAAAAGTGTGTTATTATTGTTTAAATAGTTAAATATGTATTATTTTACCATCATATAATTATAAATTATTTAATCTATTAGTATATTATATTAAAAAAAAAAAGAAAATAAACTTGAGTCAATAATCTGAATCGAGAAAGTCATATTTAATAATCTATAAATAATTGTACGTATTACCATTACAGTCTTTGCATTTATATTGAAACTCTCTCTAATAAACGAAAAAAGGACACATGTCACTAATTTTAATCACAAAAGAATATCCGTATAAAATTTGTATAAAATAAATCTTTACACTAGTGTGACCCTAATTTTAAATCACTTCTAATAAGCTTTTGGTAAATCGTTGATACATAGTACGCCATCATGACATCATCTATGTATATTGTGTTAGAAAGCTAGTAATATGAACAAGCAAAGAGGCTTGAATTTGAATCAGCACAAGAGCGAGACCAAAAGCACAAATTAAATTAAAAATGGTGACAAGCTTTGTTGAGAACGCAAGCAACGCGTTGCGGTTCAACTTGGGATCTTAAATCCCTCACTTTGGGATTCGATGTTGTGTGGAGTTCGTGTCATTTGTCTCTAGAGACTAGAGAGACATTACACTACATTTTATTTGGGTTGTGTGACACCTGAGTGTCCAAATTTCAAACCCAACCCTTAGCACATGAATATCTTTAGTGCTTTCTATGTATTGGTTTGAAATTATCTATCTTAATTATTGCTGATTGGCTATTATGTCTCGGTATTGTTTATTCATGTATTTGAATATAAGAGTAGACACCAAAAAAGATTTAAGCGTAAATGGTTGAGCTAATAGGTAGTCTTATATACCTAACAAGCACATCGATCATTATTTGTACTTATCACAATAATATAAAAAAAATTTCACTAAATTAAACAATTTTATAAAGTATATAAGAGCTTATTTTTTAGGTTTAATAACTCCCTTAGTCGTTATAATTTCACCAAATTTGTAATTGATTCTTTATATTTTTTTTCAGTTGAATTTCTATACTTTTTTTAATTTTGTAATTAGGACATTCTTAATATAAAAAATATTAAAATTAACTAAATATTTCTCTAAAAATTAAATATATCCACAATTAAAAATCTAACTAGATCTTTGACTATATATTTTTTTAAAAAATATTTAACTAATATTAATATTTTTAACATAAAAATAGTCTAATTATAAAATTAAAAGTAATATAGAGACTTAATTAAAAATATAAAAATCCAATTTTAGATTTATTGAAATAATAAAGTTTAACAGCATAATTAAACTTAAACCTGGTTTTTATATATAAGTAGTAGTTTTGCAATATGAAAATAGTGAAATAAAAATATTTAAAAGTAATTGCATTTTTTTCTTTTTTAGGTTTCAAATTGACATTCTTAATGGGCTCCAGAAATAGGAGACAATTGGAAAGTTGTCAGGCCCATTAAATATACAAGCCCAAGCCCAGTACAGTTCTCACAAAAATCAAAGTATTGTTTATCCCTCTTTTTGGTTCATTAAACCCTAACTTCAGCTGCCGTTGCCACCAACGTCAGCCATTGTTGCCGCGTTTCAGGTTTTGCGATCTCCTCCTCCAATGGCGGTGAGTAACTTCCTCTATCAATCCCTTTAATCTTCTTCTCTGTATTGCATTAACGCTAGACCACACTCCTTGAACTCACGCGATCTTTGTTGCACACTGAAATTTGCAGACTATACCAGTGAATCCGAAGCCTTTCTTGAACAATTTGACTGGAAAACCAGTTATTGTTAAATTGAAGTGGGGAATGGAATACAAAGGTATGCTCCTTTTTTTTTCTCTTTCAAATTTTTCTACTGTTATCGGAAATACTTTAAAGCATGATTTTAATCATCTAGTGGTTATGTTGTTTTTTCTCCAGGTTATCTTGTTTCAGTTGATTCCTATATGAATTTGCAGGTGCATTTTCTGAATCATTCCCTATTTTGTTTGCTCTTGTATAGTTTACTCATGTTAGGGTTCTTAGTTCCTAGCTACTGACATTGTTTTTTGTGTGGATGGATCTCTTTGTAGCTTGCCAACACTGAAGAATACATTGAGGGACAATTTACCGGAAATTTGGGAGAAATTTTAATCAGGTATGCGTTCTATCCAGATTTTGTATATGTTGATGCATTTCCTTGTTTTGCTATAGCACATATATATTAGTTTTATCTGTGATTATGAGTTGTGACTTTGTCATGAAAATGAAATTGCTGTGGCCTGTTTGATTTGTGTTTGACTAAACCTCTTGAATGGAAATAAGTATGTTTTGTTTTATTATTTTTATTTCTAGATGTAACAATGTTCTCTACCTTCGTGGTGTGCCTGAGGATGAGGAAATTGATGATGCTGCAGAAGACTAGAATGATAAAATTATCTCATTGTTATAACATAATTAGAGACCTCTTAAATTCAGGTTGTGTATTTATGTGTAGAGATTTGGATCAATATAGGTTGCCTATGTTCTGCTTGTTTAGACCTCTTGATTTCTACTGTTTTGAATTTGATTTTTCCTAGTTTGAAAAAGTTGAAGTAGTGGTCTGATCTGGTCTGGTGCTGCTATGCTTTCTTCTTGAATGTTGCTGCATAGTTGGATAGTCGTGTTCTCTATTGGAAAGTGAGGTCTTTCTTATAAATGTTCAGGCTTGTATATTGGGTTAAAGTTTTGTGTGATGATAAGTGATAACCCATATTCCATTGACAATTTGGTATATAACCTTGCCGTTAGAGGTTTTGGAAAGGTAAATTCTAGAACTGATATTGATTTCTAAATTGACTCTCTTGATTCTATGATAGGTGTTTTATGTTTATCACTATTGGTCGTTAGTAATTTCAATTTGTTTTAGCCATCAGATTCTTGCGATGCGGTAATAATTTATTGAAACGCATTCATAAGAGAGCTAAAATGTCTGTTAGGCATTTTTCAACATGGATTTGGATCCTCTAAAGTTTGAATTTCACTTGAGAGAGAAAAGTGTAATATTTCACCATTAATTTTATAGGTAGAACTAAGAATAAATATGAAAGAGAAATTATTCAGGGTAGAAGATCACACTTTATTTTCTAAAGTGAAATTCAAACTTTAGAAGATCTAAATCCTTCAAACATATCTTATCATTCTAAGCTAATGAATAAGTTTTGAAAGAAACTTATTTTATTTTGGGATTAATTACGTTTTTACTTGCAATTATCTCGTAAGTATGATAATAAATAATTATTTATACAACATAGGTTAAATGAAGCCGAAGTATTGAGAAAAAAATAAATTAATTAATTAAAACAATGAAAATCATGTTCATGGCGTGGTATCTAGTATCTACCAACTACCAAGAAAATAAAAGTGAATGGTTTGGTAAGGATTAAGACTGATCGCAATATCTTATGGGGTGTGCGCCATGCTGGGCCAGTAGCTGTGTCGTTCACATTTCTTTTTTCTTTTTTCATAAAACAACATATTTTGTTTTTTAAACTTAGTGGCCATTTTCTCAAAGTGGTATTGAGGTTCCATAATGCTAGTAGGAATGTTTGGTAGGTTTATAAACTGTAACTTAACAGAATCCTCTAGCAGCTTCTGCGGCTTTCCACGTGATTATTGAACTTTAAGTGTTAACAAGTTTGGTGGAAAAGCTTGGGGGATGATTATTTGAAAGAAAATCATTCTTCTTTGTAGT
>NC_029772.3:90367923-90370281 GCF_000817695.3 Arachis duranensis | reverse complement strand
TCTAATGTCACACCAGAGGTGTAAAAGATTTATAAAGTTCACAACAAAGGAAAAAAATCTTACATTGACAATATGAATGTAACTAAGAAGAGTTATGTTTCGTGTACACTAAAATTAGTCACCAGTATAAAATATATGTTAGAATATAAATACACATTGAAAATAAATTAAATTATACATATATTTATACTTAATTATATTAATGGCTAATTTTATAATTTTTGAATTAAGAATGATTAGACTTAAGAGTATATTCTTTGTCGGCAATTTAGGCAGTGCCCTTAAAGCAGACTGCGCACCGCTTTAGCCATTAAGAGAGTGAAGAAATATTATCCTGCAATTTAATAACTGTTAGTCTGTTAATATTTTGGCAATACATATTATTTACACGTATTGGGTTGAGAAACAGTTGTTATTATTATATAAACACTTTATGGAACTATATTATAAAAATTTGAATATCTGTATTATGATGTATGCATTAATTAATAAGTAAAATTTCGCTTAAAGTCGCAATTCATTTTCGCTTTAATAAATTATTTTGCTAACATTTTACGGCAATTATAAACCAAAGTCAGTGATTTAGGAAAATGGATTTTCTCATTTTTTTTTCTGTATTATGTTAAGTATAATTTTTATTGTTCAATATTTTTTTCATATATATTTTTTTAATCCTATTTAAAAAATATATAATAAAAAATTAGATTTAACAAAAATAATTTAAAAAAATTGAGAGAATGCATCTCTCTAGTTCAGTTCAAGTTGCCTTACTTTAGGTCCTCTTATCTTACGTCTGAACTTGAATACTTGATGTTTCGTGTCGTGGATTTATAACATCCACTAATAAGGGTTGAAAAACTGATCAAATTATTAAACCAAAGTAAATTATAATTTGGTTGATCACCGAATGCTACATCGTGGACCTCCTCTCGATTAAAAATTGTAATAATTACAAGTGAAGAATAATGCAAGTCCTCAACTCATTATACATGCATGACATATTTCAATTTATTTTTTCAATGATATTTTAATAATTTATTTTATATGTATTAAAATAAATAACGCATATATATTAAAATATAATATACTATTAAAAAAATTTAAATAACACATATTTATATGGAACTGTATAGTAACTAATTTTATGATTAATTTTTTATGTGTGCATAATATTTTTTATTTTTTATTATTGAGCCTTCCATTGTTCATATGAATATAGTTAATCAAAAAATAAAAATGTTATTTGTATACTAAAATCAGTTATTAAAATCAGTTATTATATATATATTTGGTTAACTTATTTATAATATGTATTTTATATTAATTAATTTAGTGTATATATAACAAATACAAAATTAGTTAGGATTTAGTTTCCACCGTTAGTGTATTAAAGCAGAAACACAAGATGCAAAACTTTTGACTTGTGTGAGTAGGGAGTAGAAAAGGGAAGGAGTGTAGAGGCTATAATTTGAAGATAAGGCCACAGCCATTGATGTAGAAACCAGAATATCCCTACTAACAAAAAAAATAATAATTTCAAACAATCTAAATTTATCTTATTTATTATTTATTTATTGTAATATACATTAAATAAAGTCAAAAATATTAAATTTTGACAATTTTTAACTAATATGTTTTGTTATCAAACATTTTTAATATACATTTTACCTTACAAGTGTTTTAAAATTATTTATTGAGAAAATCTTATATAGATAGTTGGCAGTCATACCAATTTAATTGGATCAGTTAGTTAAATACGTAGAAGGGGCTATAATAAACTATGACCAAATAAAACATATCTGTGATTACAAATAAAATAAAAATGATAACTTAATAGAATTAAATCTATCTTATATGAATTTTTTTTAAGGAAAAAGCTCAACACAACAACAAGGTGCAACATATAAAATAATAAAGAACAATTCGATAACTCTAGTCATGACAACCCTAGTTATCTTTGGCATTGTCATCAACAATCATAGGGTTCACCACCACTCCACTCATCGGAGAGCAAGAAGGATCTACTAATAATATCCACCACACGTAAGCTTTGATTCTTGAAGATTCTATCATCCCGTTCTAGCCAAACTGTCCAGATAACAGCAAAGAAGCCAATCACCCACCTCCTCCTCTCACCTCTTCTTGCTGCAGCATTCGTTTGTTTGAGTGTATTAGGCATGATCCATTTCCTTCCAAGAGCGAATAGCCAAGCACACCACACCTGTAAGGAAATCTCACAACCAGCAAACAAATAAAAAGCAAACTCTACAGACTTACCACATAAGACACATGTATGATCATTTGGGTTAATTACACATAGTCTATAGGGATGGCAGCAAAACTCGTACCCGCGGGTAC
>NC_029772.3:90356437-90367639 GCF_000817695.3 Arachis duranensis | reverse complement strand
TCGACCCTCTCCTCCCGTGTCGTCCTATCTTTGCTCCCTCCAGTCCTTGCATTCACAACCTTCGCCGCCGCTATCGCCGCCTACAACTCCGCCGTCTCCGCACACTTCCTGCTCCCGGAGTATTTCCCGGTTCTCAGGGCTTCTTCTCTGCCTTACCAGCTCACCGCACCCGCCCTGGCCCTCCTTCTCGTTTTCCAAACCAAGGCTTCATACGCAAGGTTGTTAGGTTGGTACTCAGATTTCAGATAAAAAATTATACTTTCCTGCTTCGTAATAGAATTGTTCACTCAAGTGAAAATTACTTGATTTATGATATTGTATCGTTGGATTCTGTAGCTGATTTCGTCAAGTGGGATAAGTTTTTAGTTGTTGAATTTCAATTTTTGGAAAGCAATGCTACATTGCTACTATAACCGTAAAAAACAAGGGGGAAAAAGGAGGAGATTTCAGTGTTTCTATGAAATGTTAATATCATGAACTTTTATATGATTATGGTCCACCTTAAGTGAAATGTTAATATTGAAATACATCTTGAAATACTATAAAAATGCTTGAACTTTTATATATCAATCGCTCACTTGCTTGCAATCTTTTAGCTGCAGGGCTTTCTTTATTAGTTGCAACCAAAACAAACTTAATTTCAATTTAAATTTTGACAATTTTCAAAACTCAACAGATTATATAAAGTAAAAATAAAAGAAGATTATTATTATTATTCTCAAATGGAACAAGAATCAGATTACAAAAGCCAACTGGTATCGGAGATTTGCTCAATTTCCACACGTTCTGTTGTATATGTTCATAGACTTGTCCCTAACAATTAACAAAACTAATAAGCCACCTTTCATTGATTGTTACTGCATTCTTGGAGTAAGTATTAACATTTCTAATGATGACCCTTTTTCTTTTTGGTGCTAAAGTTTGTAGCTTTATCTTGGCTCTTCTTTATCATGAACTTTTATATGATTATGGTCCACCTTAAGTGAAATGTTAATATTGAAATACATCTTGAAATACTATAAAATTGCTTGAACTTTTATATATCAGTTGCTCACTTGCTTGCAATGTTTTAGCTGCAGGGTTTTTTTATTAGTTGCAACCAAAACAAACTTAATTTCAATTTAAATTTTGACAATTTTCAAAACTCAACAGATTAAATAAAGTAAAAATAAAAGAAGATTATTATTATTATTCTCAAATGGAACAAGAATAAGATTACAAAAGCCAACTGGTATTGGAGATTTGCTTAATTTCCACACGTTCTGTTGTATGTGTTCATAGAATTGTCCCTAACAATTAACAAAACTAATAAGCCACCTTTCATTGATTAGTACTGCATTCTTGGAGTAAGTATTAACATTTCTAATGATGACCCTTTTCCTTTTTGGTGCTAAAGTTTGTAGCTTTTATATTGGTTCTTCTTTATTATGAACTTTTATATGATTATGGTCCACCTTAAGTAAAATGTTAATATCATGAACTTTTATATGATTATGGTCCACCTTAAGTTAAATGCTTCTAAATTATTTTATAACCTTAACCTGAATGGTGTATCTGCATGAACTTTGATGGTGTATCTGCATCAATTGTTGAATCATTGTCAAAACAATCACAAAAGTAAAAATTGAATGAAGATGGTTTTGTGTTTGATCCTTCATTTACAAGAAAATGTGTTGCTGAAATGATTATTTTGCATGAGTATCCTATGAGTTGTGTGGACCACCATGGATTGAGGTGAGCTTTTGCTTCAATGCAACCAACTTTTAAAATGCCTAGTCGAAATACTATCAGAAAAGACATCTTGAAGATGTATGGGGACGAGAAGCAGAAGTTAACCCTTCAACTAGATGAAAATGATAGTAGAGTTGCAATAACTAGTGATATGTGGACTTTCAACCAAGAAAAAGGATACATGGTTGTCACAGCTCACTATATTGATACTTCGTGGAAGTTGCATATGCGCATATTGAGGTACTTTAAATATTTTATAAACTTTTATACATTGTGTTGTTTTCATATGTTGAGCTAGGTTAATCTAAAAATGCATGCATGTTTGTTAATCTTTTCAGCTTTTGTTATATTCCTTGTCCCCATACAAGTGAAGTTCTCACTGAAACGTTGATGAAAATATTGTTAGAATGGAACATTGATAGAAAATTGTCCACTGTTACATTGGATAACTGTTCTACTAATGATGCTATGATAGATGGACTGTTGGGGCGTTTGGATTCTTCATTCTTGATGTTGGGGGGTAAATTATTACATATGCGTTGCTGTGCTCATATATTGAATTTGATTGTGAAGGATGGCTTAAGTATTGTTAAGGAAAGTATAGAAAAGATTCGTAGTAGTGTATTGTATTGGAATGCAACACAGAAAAGGACCGAAACTTTTGTGAGTTGGTGTGCTAAAACAGCGATCTCATTTACTAGGAAATTAGTTCTTGATTGCCCAACTAGATGGAACTCAACTTATTTGATGTTAGAAACTGCTTTGTTGTATAAAGCTGTCTTTCCTAGGTTAAGGCAGAAGGAACCCCAATATAAAACTGTGCCAAGTAATGAGGAATGGTAACTTGCGAAGGAAATATCTGACAGATTGAAATTGTTTTATGATGTTACTCAACTGTTTTCTGGGTCTAAATTTTCGACTGCTAATCTTTATTTTACTTTGGTTTGTAAAATAAAAGTGTCATTGGATGAATGGGAAATTTCTACTAATCCGTTAATTGCTAATATGGCATCTAACATGAAGAAGAAATTTGAAAAGTATTGGGATGAAATTCATGGTATTATGGGTGTTGCTGCTGTTTTAGACCCTAGGTACAAGATGGTTAGGGTCGAGTTTCAATTTAAAAAAATGTATCAGATCCAATAGAATGTTCCAAGAAAGTTGACAGAATTTAACAGTTGTGTAATGAGTCGAAATGCTCCAAGCAAGTTGATAGAATTCATCAGTTGTGTAATGAGTTGGTTAATGAATACACTCAAAAAATGAGTTCTGATGTGTCACATGTCGGTGTTGGTGTTGGTGTTGGTACAAAAGAACTTAATGAAAGTGGAAATGCAAGTTCATTTGGGGGTGATGATTACATGGTGTATCTTAAAAGAAGAAAAATGACAAGGAGTTCATATGTGAATGTTGAGCTTGATCATTATCTTGAGGAGGAAATTCATCCTCCAAATGATCCTAACTTTAATGTTTTGAAATGGTGGAAGAACAATCAGATGAAATTTAAAGTTCTTGCAAAAATAGCTAAGGATATATATGCTATTCCGGTGTCCACTGTTGCTTCTGAATTTGCTTTTAGTACAAGTGGTTGTGTAATTTCTTCTCATCGTGAAAAGCTCAAAGAAAGTATAATTGAAGCTTTGATGTGTGGTCAAAGTTAGTTGTGGGCAGTTTTAAGAAGTAAAGGTGATATATTACTTAATATTCATTTATGTTAACTTTTTACTTAATACTAATTAATTTATTAATTGCAATCTCTTTTGATTTTCAGGTTTGAATATTTACCTTCAAACCTCTAATGATGATGAAGATGTGAAAAGTGATAAAAAAAAGGATTGAAGACTTTTTGATATTTGATGATACAATTTTTTATTATGGTGTTAAATTTGTAGTAATCAAACATTAACTTTCTTTAATTTTAAGTTATTTGACATTGTATGAATCTTATGATTGTATTTTTAGGTATGAATTTTAAATTTTTATCTTAATTTATATATGAATATGTAAAAATTAAAATGTTATTGAATTTTTATAGGGCGGGTAGAGAACCGCTTCCTGCAACACCTGCACAAATGAGTTAGTCGAATAAATACTAGATTTTTTGAATTTCCAGACCACTCTATCCTCCCTCTCAGATGTTAGGTGAACAGACTGTAAAACTTGATGGAGTTGGTTTACTAGTGCCAACTCCCACTTAAAAAGCTCTCTCCTCCATTGAAAATTCTATATCCACTCTAACCCATTCAAAAATCCGCAATCCCCAATAACAGAACCTTTGAGGTTTAAGACCGAGAAAAGCCTTAAAAACAACTCTTTAAGAACACCGTGAGGTAACCAGATATCCTCCCAGAACCGTACTGTTCTGCCATTCCCTACATCCATATACAAATCCGTGATCATTTTTTCTCTCACATGTGGGTCACAGATTTGTAACTGGCATATATCCTTCCAAGGACCCCCTTGTAGGTACAGGCTGACCACACAGCATCTCATTCGGATTCAAGTTAATATAGGAGCAGACGACTTTCTTCCACAGGGGACAATCCTCTTTCGAGAACCTCCACCACCACTTAAACAGTAAAGCTGTATTCCGAATTACTGCGTTTCCAATTCCCAGACCACCTGCCTTTTTTGGAGCCATTACCACTTCCCATTTTACTAGTGGTATCCCATTTCTCCCATTCTCTTTACTCCACAAGAAGCGTCTTTGGAGTGAGATCAACTTCTCCGCTACCACCTTCGGCATCTTGTATAGGTTAAGATAGTAGATAGACAAACTATTCATAACAGACTTAATAAGAACCATCTTATCCGCCTTGTTTAGGGTCTTTGCTTTCCATAGACTTAACTTGTCTTCCACCTTATCAATCACCGGTTTTCAAGTTTTCACAAGCCTCGAGTTTGCTCCAAAAGAAATGTCAAGATATTAGACTGGTAGAGACTCCTCCTTGCATCCCAGCAACTAACACATCTTCCGCGCCAATGCTGATCACTGTTAACCGGAATGAAGCTAGACTTCTCAAAATTGATACTCAACCTCGACATTAGCTCAAAGCAACGTAACAATCGCTTGTAGTTCTTGATAGTCTCTTCCTCAGTAGGACAGAAGAGAATGGTATCATCTGCAAACTGTAAGTGCGACAGCTCAATATTATCCCTTCCAAACAAAAGTGGATAGATACAGCCATTTCTCACTGCCTCCCTGATCATCTTATGTAGCACATCAACAACTAGCACAAACAAAAACGGCGATAAAGGGTCTCCTTGTCGTAGTCCCCTTTTCATCTTGAAAAGCTTAGTGGGGACCCATTTATCAGAATCGACATAGACGCAGAGCAAACACACTCCTTAATCCATCGCTTCCATATATGGCCGAAACCCATCTTTTGCAAAACAATATCCACAAAGCTCCATTTGACCCGGTCGTATACCTTTTGAAAAATAAGTTTAATAATCGCGACACTCTTCTTCTTAGCCTTCAGCCATTGCACAGCCTCACAGGCTATCAATGCCCCATTATGAATTTTTCTGCCATTCACAAACGCACTTTCTATCTCTCCTACTAACTCTGGCAAGACCTTCCTCATTCTCCGAACCAATACCTTAGATATGACCTTATACACACAACCCACTATACTAATCGGCCTGAGGTCTTTTATTTCTTTAGCCCCAACAAACTTCGGCGCCAGCGCCACCCAAGTGATATTCGAATCTCTAGGTAACATAGAAGACCGAAAAAAATCCAAGACTGCTCCAGTAAACTCCTGCCCAACTTCTTCCCAACACTTCTTGATGAAATTCATATTATATCCGTCACTTTCTGATACTTTTGTTGACTCGCAATCCCTTACTGCCTCCTTTATCTCTTCAACAGATGGCATCAACTCCAGTTCTGTTGCCTCTTCCACATCTATCTGCATTACTAACCCATCCCGAAAGCTTACGTTAGGTGACACCTCCTGTTGGTACAAGTCCTTGTAGAAATCTCATATAGCCACCTTAATCCTGGCTTGATTCCTATATGAATTTTAATGCTTTGTCCGATAGTAAATGATATATATTTATATTTACTTAATATATGAGATAAAATTAGAATGCAAAATATTTTTCAATTTAAACGTGTCACAAAAATTTAAAAATAGGTTGAACAACCTGAAAATACTGAAACAAAATTTGATTTCACTGAATACGCTTGACATGCAAGAAAGAATTAATCATCCAAATTTACTTTATTTATTCCTGGTATAAATATAATCACACATTAAAATATCGATTTAGCCCTGTTTCTTTTTTGAAAAATGCGGAATGTAATAAGTTGTGAAGCCTGTTTGAATCAACTTTCCCTTGAACTATTTTCGAAGAATATGCTCCACACCTCACTCCTAAAATTACGTTGAGAAGAAAGGAAGCCTTGAATAAACTAAGCACAAATCTAATAGCACCTTGTTTGTATTCCTCAAACAGTGAACTTAGTGACACGGAAAATTGAAATTGATCCAATTACAATACTTTGGCTGTTTTATCTCCAAACAATTTCTTTTTCTCTTATAATTTCATACAATAGAGAGTATTGAATAGGTCTCTGAACCTTTCTTACAGGTTCATTAAAATAGAAGAAAAAATAATATGCGTTTTTCAATAGTCTAGGTATAAACAGAATATATAAGTTACACCGAAAAGCCCAAAAAAAAAGAAAAAGAAAGAAAGAAAAAAGAATACATGAAAAAGAATATAGGAACTGTTGTAGTGATGACAACAGAACCGTAGTTCCCCCATTTGAGGGCACTAATGGAAGGCGTCGCAAATAGGCCCTTCCAACATATTCTACCAATGACTCATATATTATATTTTGTTATTTTTGTTCTTCTACCATTGGAGATCTTCACCATACATCACGCAGATACCTGCCATTCATCTGTAGGTTCTTCACCATGCTTTCAGCCTTGGAACTGTTCATAGAACCCTGAAACACACCCAACTTGATTAGTTTAGCAAATAGGAGAATCGACCATATATTAAGGATATATTGTAAGGTATTTTATTTGGAATTCTATGCCTACAAATCACCAATAACCAATAAAAATTGGCTATGGTCAGCCAATAATAAAAGGCAACAAATTGACAAACTAAATATAATTCATAAATACCTGCTCTTGCAAGATTGTGTGAAGGGTACGGTGTACATCCTTAGCCATGCCCTTGGCATCACCGCACACGTAAATGTAAGCTCCCTGAGATATCATGCTCCAAATATCCGAAGCCTGTAGAAAAAGTTTTAGTGTTGGTTGAGTGAACACTGAAACGTTTAATTGGTAAGAGAATTTGGAAGCTTGGTAGAAGTGGGTACCTTCTCCATCATTTTATGTTGGACATATTCCTTACTGGGTCCCTCACGTGAAAAGGCAACAATGAGCTCAGAAAGTGCGCCACTATTAACAAAGTGGTTCAATTCGTCCTCATAGATGTAGTCCTATAATAATAATGATAGACAAAGAATTGGTAATCCAATCTATATTGAAGCACTCTTCACTTACAAGCAATTGAATTTGAGGTTGTAACTCACCATTTGTCGGTTCCTGCATCCAAAGAATAAGACGGAGGGGCCAAGTTCAACTCCTTCTTCCTTTAGAGCTAATCTTTCCTGAAGTGCCCAAAAAAGAGCGAGTATAAATAGCTGGCTTAGATGATTGGATAGACGAGATTTATCAGAAGGAATATCAAATCTGTTGGTCCAAACCTGCAAGAAACCCCTGAAAGGAGCCAATCCAGTGCCGGGGCCAATCATGATTACAGGAACCTTATTATCTGCAGGTAGTTTGAAATTAGACTGCCTAACAAAGATAGGAGCCCAACTACAGTCCTGACTTTTCTCCAATGGCACAGAATTCTGGAATCAAACAAGAAGTCATGTTTAGAGAACATCAAAAATAATACTCTAAGCCAATTCTTTTTGAATAACAATTAAACATTGGATATCTTGAAACAGTTAAAGAACCGAACGACCATAATTTCAGAGTAGGAAACAAGCATATAAGTACCTTCATCCAAGTAGAACAGACTCCTTTATGAATCCTTCCAGTGGGCATTTTATCACGTACTAGTGCACATGTAACATGAATTCTTGATGGAGCCATCCTGCAGACAATTTTGACAGGGTGTAAATGCAACACAAATTATTGATTAACAAGACTTACAACAAAGAAAACATGTCACAGCGAAATTTCCTCCATGGCTCATAGTAGAATACAGTAAGTGGTTATTATCTAACCACCGAGCAGAAGCTCAGACTTAAGACATTGATTAAGTAAAGAATACGTTTAGATGGATTTCATAAGAAATATGTTAGTAAGAATGCGTAATATGTTCATGCACTAATTCTTTATCTTGCATCATGATAGCATACAAGCAAATAACAGAAATTCAGCAAACTCCAAGTTGATTTTCATTCAATAGCCTCGATCCACACAGTCCAACCAGCACAAGCAATAATGCATGAATAGAAAAGACAAACTGACCTTGGAGATGATGAGATAGAATAATATCTTGGTTGCAGGCGAGGAGCAACTGCTGCAAAAAATACACCAAGTGGAGGTTTGGCTGACGGGAATTCAGCCATAACCTCAAGAAGACTCCTCTGACTGGCAATCACCCATTCAGCATATTCATCCTGCAGATAGACCAAAATAGCTTAGAAACTGGAAATGTAAGCATAAAAAGTTAATCTAAATCCACATGGTGGAATAAGATTACAACCTTTCCAGCAGGGGAGGCTAGATGTCTTAGTCGATCAGCTTCAGATGGATCAGAAGCATGGGCAGCCAATGCAAGCAAGGCCGACTGAAATAATATAAGCAATTGTTAATTGGTAGGTCAAAGTATGTAACTTGAGAAGATGGGTTATTGGATTAAACCAATGACGCATTAAGCACATGAGAAGTACCTTTTTAGGGGAACTCAATACATCTGCATATCGGGCTATTGCTGTTCTTAAAGTGCATGGAGGGAACGGTGGTGGCAATGAGCTTCCAATTGGTTTCCCATCTTCACTATCAGTATGGACAGAGAAATAGGTATCTGGTGACAATCCTAGTAACCTTAAGGTCTCTTCTACGGTTTCAGACAAATTCTCACAGTAGACACCAACATGGTCACCGGTTTCATATCTACAAGATAGATAAATAAATAAATAACCCCAATGACAATGGAAGCATCAGACATTAAATACGGAGTGGTATATTTTAACAGTTTTATTTCCAAAGGTAGATACTTACGCAACTCCAGTGCCAGAAATATCAAATTCCAAATGAGTGCAAGAACGATCTGATGCAGGAGTATGAAGCTCCTTTTGCACAGCCACATTTGCCCTACAGGAATAAGCATACATATCAGATTATTGTATGACATAGCCAAGTCGCAATTTAATATTTTAATATAATATACCTGACTGGATGTTGAGCATCCACAATAGCATGACCATTAACATTATGCCACTTCTCAGCAGCTGCATCTAATGGATCATGAATAACAACCCGATACTCCAAAACAGCAGCAGTATAAGGGGTAGATACAGTTGTATCATCCTCATCTCTGAGCAATTGATCCAATACTGGCCACAGATCTTCTTTCCTGCAATAACAGCCATTGGTTAGGGGGAAGAAATGACCGACCAATATCTGCATATGAGTCCTGGTTCACTATACTCAAGTCAAATTGAATATTTCAATACCATGCAGTGAAGTCATCTTCAATGCATTGGTCATCATCTCCAAGTCCCACTGGGACAAGACGCTTTGCACCTTCAATAGCAGAAGACAAGTTAGATCAGACCGGGGGAGATATTCCATCAAGAAAAATAATTGATAAAACCTATACTAAGCATTGCAGTACGAGAACTACATTATCAACAATATTTATTTTAACCC
Source organism: Arachis duranensis (assembly GCF_000817695.3). NCBI lineage: Eukaryota > Viridiplantae > Streptophyta > Magnoliopsida > Fabales > Fabaceae > Arachis > Arachis duranensis. Next base: position 90,357,986 of record NC_029772.3, on the reverse strand, counting down.
TGTTTAAGACACTTGGAGACATATTCATCAATAATTGTGCCTAGTTATGTTATGCCACTTCAATAAATTCTGTTGAATTTAGAATACAACAAGTAACATCCAGCAGAACTTGTGATAAGAATAAGTCTTTTCTGGAAACAATCCATATAGAGTGCAAAAGATTTGGGATTGAAATCCACGGCTTGTGAAATTAGTGGAAAGAGAGAGAGAGATATGTTAGGATTGTGGGGCCCTATCGATGGATTTTATTATTTTAAGAAACCATGCATCAAACTTTAGTGTGTGATTTGTGAATCTCTCTCTTGACATGTGAGATCATCACGTGGGAACCAGATCAAAAGGATTAGAAAAACGATTCACCCAGAAAGCTAATGTGAGGCTAGAAATAGATCCGCCTTTCGCAGGATGAACTGTTAAGAGTTTCGACCTTCTGCTTTTGCATGTCCATATAAGCTTCACTCAGAAAATTATACTAGTGCAATATTATAGTTACAAATGCCAGTTGGAAACCATGACACTCAAGAAGGATAGAAATGAGGAAGAGGTAGATACCTTGCTCAGTAAGAATATCATCAACCTCCTTTGCAACCTGTGTCAATAGCCATAGTCATGAAAAAAAAATAAGGCAACAGCAACATGCAACTCCAAAATTAGAACTCAAGGCTTAACAAATCCGCAAGAAAGTAACAATGGTGAGGGCAAACCTTGTTGAAATGCTCATACTGCCTGTTTCCAAGGCCAAAGACACCATACTGAAGATCCTGAAGCCATTCTCCTCTCTCACTTCCCTGAAATTACAGCAACACAGCCACATGCACCCAAAATCAAGCTATAAACAATGCAAGCTCTATCTCTCTCTCTCTCTCAACGGCAACAAACTTACCTCCGTAAACCATTTATAGAACCTAGCCGCGTTATCAGTTGGCTCACCATCACCATATCTACACATATCCCACCACAGATTCATCAATCACCAAGATCACAAAAACTAATGAACTAATCAAAAAAAAAAAAGAAGAAGAAAAGCAGCTGATAAGTATTCATCTGAAAAAATCACCAATTTAGTCCAAAAATGTTGAAGATTTTAGCCTCAAAAGAACTAAACAAGCTCGTAGTTCTGAATTGGAGTTTGTTTAGTTATTTGAGGACTAAATCATCGGCGTTTCTATATCATGAGAGCTAAATTGATAGGTTCCGCTATCTAATTTATTTACCAAATCAAGGACTTTGAAGGTGGCCTTGTCGTATCTAGCTTTGGCCTCTTCGGCAATGGCCTTGGCGAACCCTTCGGCGGTACCGGTCTGTGTGCCGAAGAAGATGCTGACCTTCTTCTTGCCGTCGTCGACCTCAGGCTCGGGCTCCCTCTCGATGACGCGCTTGGGAAGCTCAACAGGCTTGGGCTTGTGTGAGCTGGATCTTCGCCATACAAGAGCGATGACGCAGCCTATGAGAATCGCGACGGAGGTGGTGAGCACCATGACGAACTGGCGGTTTTCGAGTATTATGGCGGCAACATCGCCGGCGGCCTCGGAGGAGACGTTGGAAGGGT
>NC_029772.3:90319537-90356348 GCF_000817695.3 Arachis duranensis | reverse complement strand
TTGATGAGTCTTCCATTGTGTGATTGGGAGGGTTTTGGTGGGTGGTGGAAGAAGTAGTTGGGAGTTGTGTGTGGGAGAAAGAGAGAGGCGTGGTAGGAGGGAATGTTAGAGAATAGAGAGAGAGGAGGGGTTATGTCATGTTATATTCTCATTTTTTCTGAATTTCGGAGGGAAAACTAACTAAAATTATTTCCTTGTTTAATTACATTTACTGAACCAACGCCTACCAACCCAGACCGGTCAAATCCACCTAACCCCTCCCACCACTCCTTAACCATGGTTAATTACTTTTTATAAAAATTCAGCGCACTTCTGAGTTTTTACCCTTTTTTATTTTTTCTTTAAATAAAATTTCAAAAAAATAAATAAATCATAACTAGTTATTATTAATTAATATTTACTTTATCAATTTTTTTCTTTAAAATGGTTCAATTAAACTAGTATTTATTATTAATAGTAGTGATTAATATTTTCTGATGCACAAACTCTAAAAAAGGTTGAACTTATGACTACAAAATTTTGCTTTTATATATTTTTTAATTAATTAATGTCTTTAATTTTCTAGAAAAAATTAATTTGTTTGGGAAAGGAAGATTAGACTATTAAATGAAACTAAATATTCAGATAACATATGTACATGTTTTTAAAACATGTGCTTAAGATATAGAATTTTCTTATAGTAGCAGAATTAAAATTAAATTAAGAGGGTAATTGTTACTTCAACTGTTTTCATCAAAATGATGCTAGCTGTTACGTCAATCTATATTTATTTATAAAAAAATGAGATACATTCATGGTTTAAGATGCATTATTTGAAAAATGAAAATATAATATACTAAATGGACGATATGATCTTCCCTTGCGTCATTCCACATAAAAAATTGGAAATAAACGAATTAATATTAAACAATTTCCCATGTGACTTGCATTTTTGTGTGGTGGGGTTCTTTCATTTCAATTTTCACCCTTCGTTTCTGTATTTGATTTACAATTTTAATTTGCTTCGTTGGAATGGCAACACGTGCGTATCCAACGCTAAAATCCACATAAAATAATACGAGAAAGTCTTTTTCTTTTTATTCTGTTGTTATTCATTTGACCAAAAGTTTTCTTTACAAAAATGCTATTTACTAATAAAATCAGTTATTTATATATTTATATATAAAATTATATAATTTAATTTATTTTTAATATATATTTGTAGTTAACACCGATGGATCATGGATGCCGAAATGAAATATTAATCCTTATTTATGTTATATGCTGTGAATTTAAATTAAAGTCATGATGATCTTATGTATAATGTAAGTCTTAATCTAAGATTGTCAAAACTCACAAATAGCACTTTTATATTACGGGTTCAATGAGCTAACTTCCATGTTCAACTTTTCTTATAATTACGGGTTTCTGATGCATAAGATTTTATTTGTTAAAAAATATTTTTTTGCATATTAAAATTAATTATTAATATATTTATATAAATATATGTATAATTTAATTTATTTTTAATATATATTTATATTTTAATATGTATTTTATATTAATCATTAATTTTTGTGATTATAATTATTATTTATATTCAATATTCAATGTATATTTTTTTTATATATCTCTATTATTATTGAAGTGTCTTTTATAGGTCTATAAAAAGACACCTCAATAATAATAGAGGTATAGATACACCTTTATTTATTATCGGTTCGATTTCTACTGCAATTATTGAAAGAAACTCTCTAAGGCTGCATTTACTGAGAACAGGATATGATAAGGCATTGGCTGCATTTGTTTTTGAGAATAGGACAGGACAAGACACTGAGAACAGGACAAGACAAGACATTGATGTACAGAAATACAAAATTTTGTGTTCTTATATTCTATTTGGTGATAAACTAGAACAAATTATGAAAATCTAATTTATTCTCATTTTTTATTTAAAAAAATTGAGATAAAAAATATGATAATAAAAAATATAATTATGAAAAATTAACAAAAATAATGAAAAAAGAATGAAAAATAAGTTGTGTTCCTTATTAGTGTTTTTGTGTTCTTCTTGTTCATGATGGACACAAAATACACTAATTTAGTGTCTTTGTTCATGTCTTATCTATCAAACATAATTTTGTGTCTTTGTGTCTATGTCTCAGTGTCCTGTCTCTGTAAACAAACGTAGCCGATAGACAGAGACACAAAATTTTGTGTTCTTATATTCTGTTTGGTGATAAACTAAAATAAATTATGAAAATTCAATTTATTCTCATTATTTTTATTCAAAAAATTTGAGATAAAAAATATAATAATAAAAAATATAATTATGAAAAATTAACGAAAATAATAAAAGAAAAAATAAAAAATAAGTTATGTTTTTTGTTAGTGTTTTCGTGTCTTTCCTGTCAGAATGAACACAAAATACACTAATTCAGTGTCTTTAAATATATTGTTTCAATCCATATTTACTAGTCAAACATAGATTTTATATCTCAATATTTATATTTCATTGTCTTGTAAACAAACGCAGTCTCAGGGTATTACAATTCGAAATGAACACTTTGCTTTTACTTACATGCTCAAAATGAATTATATGTCAAAGAAATATTATTGATACCGGAAAAAAATATTTATAGTGTTCATTGAAGTGATTACAACACGGATCAATATCAAATTTTTGTTGTCAATATTAATCATATTTCTCGAATGAAAAAGGATTATTTTTTTCCCACTCCGCGTTGATCTACCTCCCAAATGAAGAGGGGGTTGGAAGTTGGAACTCGTCTAAACATTGGAAACGTGGAAGCACATTCCACCTCACATATTTCAGATAATAATATATAAGCTTAATTAATATTGATCATCTGATATTGTAACACGTCTAACACGCATCTTCTATACGTTATTCAAATATATTCTTTTTTATTATCATTTCAGTTATTTTTACTCAATTTGCAATACTTGTATACTCATCATGGAAAATTCTTTTTATTTTGTATAATTAAATTAATAATTATATCAGGCATATTTTAAAATCAGATATTAATATAAAATACATATTAAAAATAAATTAAATAACATATATATTTATAAATAAATATATTTTTACTAATTTTATTATTCAAATAATATTTTTGTTAAACTAAATAGGAAAGGCCTAATATGATTTTAGATGGATTAACGAATTTTGATTGCGTGCATGCATCTCAGTTGGTCATAATTAATAGTGGCGAAGAAGGGAACCGCCAACAAAGTAGGTATAAGAAGATAACACAAACCCAACTGTTTTTCTGTGTGGGATTTATTCCCCAGCACCAGTCCACAAAAAGGGGATTTATAATTAGAACCTCCTTTTATATATATATATATATAAGAAGCATTAAGAAGATTAATGAAGACCGAAGACAGAAGACTGAATAGAAGATAATATTATTATGATTTGGGGTTTGAAATTGGATTGGTCAAACGTAAATTTCATTCAGTTTGATTATTCTTATATTTCTCAATTATAAGTATTTTTATTTTTTTTAAACTTATTAGAAGTCAATGTAGTTTATATTAATTTTTTTCATAAACTAAAAATATCTTAATTTTTTTTAACGTAAGAAGCTCAACACAGTACAATGGAGCAGTCTAAATAGGAACAAATAAACAAACAAATACAATCACAGAATTTTATCAAAAGAAGTCTCCTTGTCATCTCCGGCATTATCATCAACAACTAAAGGGGTCCAGACTACACTTCAACTTGTTGTAGCTCAACACTGTCATCTTAGTGATTTCTTCAACACTTTTGCTTTTATTCTGAAAAATCCTTTTATTTCTCTCCAGCCATATATTCCAAACCACTGCACGCACAGAAGCATCTCAATCGTTGCTCTCTATCCTCCCTTCTCCTTGGCCCCTCCGTCCAACTCAAAAAGTGTTCCTTCATTGTCCCTGGAATAAACCATTGTTGTTCAATCTTTGATAACCAAGCATTCCACACCTACCAAGTAAATTCACAGCATAGAAACAAATGGGGCACAAGTTCTACATGTTTGTTACATAGCACACACACGTTATCTTCCTGGTTAATAATTTCTAGCCGGCTTAACCGTTCTTTTGTGTTCACTCGACCTACCAGGACAAACCATGCAAATAACTCTACTCTAGGCGGAACCAATCCTTTTCAGATGGACTTTGTGAAGCTGTATCTTGTCACCTCCTCCGGGAGTGTCGCCTCCTGCAAAACCTGAACAAATGAGTTAGTTGAATAAACTTCTTGGCTATCATATTTCCATACTACCCTATCCTCTTTGTTAAGAACTAGTTGCGCAGGTTTTAGTGCCTCATGTAATTGACCTAGTAGTCCCAACTTCCATTGAAAGAGCTCTCTCCTCCATTGGAAATTTCAAATCCAGTCTAGCCCATCCCAAAACCCACAGTCCCCGATAACAGACCCACATTGATTTAAAATAGAGAAAAGTATGGAAAATCGGTCTTTTTGAGGCCCACCAAGCAGCCACGTATCCTCCCAAAACCGCATACGCCGCCCATCACCAACCTCCATAGACAGCCCTGTAACCATCTTACCCCTTATATGGTCATCGGTTATTTGTAGCTGGCAGATATCCTTCCACAGTCCTCCCCTGATAGGTAGCACTTGGGTTGATAACAGCTCATGAGGATTCAGATTATAACAGGAACAAACCACCTTCTTCCACAACGGGCAATCCTCCTTCGCAAATCGCCACCACCACTTAAACAACATAGCCGTATTTCGAACCATAGCATCTCCAACCCCCAGTCCGCCTAGTTTTTTCGGGGCCTGCACCACGTCCCATTTTACCAATGTCATCCCATTGCTGTCATCATCCTTACTCCACAAGAACCTTCTTTGCAATGAGATCAATTTCTCAACAACAATTTTCGGCATCTTAAACAGACTCAAATAATACACAGACAGACTGTTTAATACTGATTTAATCAGCACCAACCTTCCAGCTTTATTCAGGATTTTAGCCTTCCACAAATTTAGTTTCTCCTCTACTTTGTCTATTATAGGCTTTCAGGTCTTCACTAATCTCAGATTTGTACCTAAGAGAATATCCAGGTATTTGACTGGAAGGGAACAAAAATAAAAATAAAAAAAAGATACTTAAGAAAAACGATTTTTTTAATTTTGTTTAAATTAAGAAAATAAAATGTGATTTTTATTTTTTTAAATATTTTTTATGTTTTTTTATTTTATTAAAAAAACTAATAGTCAAAAATCACACGCGAACAAAAAAAATTAAGAGGATTCAAATATTGAAGTGCAGTTAAATGGTCAGCTTAATTAATTTCTGCAGCTGCTACCTTTGCCACCATTTCTTGACCTTTTAGTCCTTATTCTGAGTTGATTATTATTACTATGTCTGTTGGAGGAAGATGTCAATACTCAACGACACTCAATTGGAAAGTCCAGGTGCTGATGCATTTTGTGTGGTCAGCAACATTGACCCTTGTAATTTGTATGTTCATAGCTAGGTACTAATATATGTTATTCATACTCGGTCATTAGCCCACAGATTATACATTAAAAAATAAATAGAGCCCACAGAATTTGTAAGACTTGAAAACTATGTAGTAACTAGGAATATATTTATTAGTAAAACTTTTACAAGAATACATGGTTTTTATCTTTGAAATAAATTGTGAGTAGTTAATGAGTAATAGCTTAAATGACATAATCTTTTCATATTTAATTAAGAAGTTGTGGATTTGAGCCTCTTATTTTTGGTAAAAAAAAATATAATAAGTTGTGAGTATAATGGTTTCATAAAGTTATTTAACAGGAGTATTTTCTCTTGTCCGAAGAAAATATAAAGAAAAACGAGTCTTACCAATTTCTTCCGGGTTGAATAAGCTTTTTCTTTAAGAAAAAGTCAAAATCTATGACAAAACCTACATTAATAATAAAATAAACAATATGACGTAATAATGAAAGAGCTAATACTATTCAATCTTACTGGAAGGCGTCATTGACATTTAACTAACAATAATCACCAAAATACTCTCTTTAATTTGGCTGCGGTCTAGTCTCAAGATTTAATTTTCTTCTTAAGAAATTAATTACTAAAAGAAAATTTCTCATATTCAATATTCTTTTTCCAGCCATATCATAAGCTTCTAGTAACTAAGAAGAGGATAGTATAAAAGGGACACGTGCCCCTTTAATTTTATTTTATCTTATTTTTGGTTTTTGACTTGGTTTTAACTTTTAACCATATATTCTTTAAAATTGTACTAGAGATGTAGAATCATATGAAACTCAATTTCTTAATATCACCACACCAATTTTAAGAAGCAGGCAAAAAGAAGAAAAAAAAGTTACATTATATTTTGGACGCGTTAACTTTTTAGGCTGATTAATTTGGTTATGAAAGTGGTGAATGTGTTGTCTTGGGTTATGGGATGAGAAGGAGTTATACCATTATGTGGAATAGTTTTTTTGGTCGGAATTGTTGATAAGAAATTGGATCCAACGATTTCCTTTTTTGGCTTTCATTGAGCAAATCGGATGGTCCATTTTGCATGAAGAGGAGGGACGAAATTAACATTAAGGAAATCGGTCCCTGCGACTTGTACATGTAAAAAGTTTATTTTTATATTCCTTGAAGGTAATCGCAAGGTCCTTTTTCTTTGTTAACGAAAACTTGGAGTTGGAGTGAGCAACTCGCTGGGTCCGAGTTGTGGAGGAAAAAAATTTTATTTTCACCTAATGAAATCGGATGGTTCATTTTCATTATTATATAGTTTATTTGAATTAGGGCTGAGAAGTCCCTTGGTCCGATTTGTGTGTGTATATATACACTTGCGAAGGTTTGTAAATCTTAGTCTGCCGACCAGTTCTCACATTATTCATCTTCTTCGACTTCTCTTCTTCTTTCTCATGGTTTGTCGCTGAGCTGGTTGGGTTGGAGAGAAAAAAATTGATAATGAAGTATTTGTGTTTATTTAATTAAGTGAGAAGAATGGATGATAGAGTCTTTTTGAAAGTGTATTATTTTGGTCAGATTTTGTTGCAGACGCCTGAAGGAGTAAAATTTGTTTGTGAAGATCCGTTGAATGTTGTTATTCCATTCACAATTTCATTTGAAGATCTTAAATGTGTGATTTGTGAGAAGATTGATTCGGAGATGTCAAGAAAAATATCATGTATTTTATACAGATATCTTGTACCGGTGTTTGGTGGATTCGTTTAATTTCAGACGAAATATATAACGGACGAAACAAGCATGCATGAGATGTTTTCAATGTATATTGAAAGTGGTGCTCAAATCTCGTTCATCGAGTTGTACATTGAATTCGAACAATCTAAGGCCGACCGAAATATTTTACGGGAAGACTACAACAGTGACAGTGAAGAAGAGTTCGAAAGCAATTACGAATTTGTTGGTCAAGACCGAGTTGAAGATCAAGATGACGGCAATGTGGCTTCGAATGTGACAGACGTTGTAAATGCACTCGCAAACGAAGTGCCATTTGAAGAACCATCTTTCATGCGAGTTTTGGATTTGTAAGCCATGAATGCTCCGGAGTTTCCGGACTATATGAGTGCAGGTACTCGTTTAGCATGTGTAAAATAGTTTATTTAGTCAAGTTTAAGCTAAAATAGTTAATTAGGGTTTATTTATGAATGAGTAATTATTATAGTATTTATGAGGTTATTTAGGCGATTAGTAAGTATTTTAAGTTATTTAGTTAATTTGTATTTATTTTGTGATTTAGCTAATTAGGGTTTATTATTGAGCATTTGTTATAGTATTTACTTTTAGTTGTTTAGGTGATTACTATTTATTTTTATTTAGTTAATTTGTATTTATTTGGTTATTTAATTAATTAGTTTTATTATATTATTTATGAAGTTATTTGGAAGATTAGTAATTTTTTTTAGATATTTAGTTAATTTGTATTAATTAACAGTATCTAGTAATGTGTTTGTATTTTTGTTTAATTGAGACTGAGATAATATCGTAATGTATAGCTTACTTATATCATTATTGATGTTGTGAGTACTGATTTAATATTTTATTTTGGTCATTAAACAGTTGTGTGTTAAAATACTTATGGTATGACTGTTGTCCTGGCAGAAGTTCCTTTTGTCGTAGATGGTGAATTCGCCGTGGGGATGGAATTCAGTTTCAGGGAAACTGTTATAAAGGCGATGAAGGAGTATACCCTCTGAAGATCTGTAGACTACCGTGTGTATGAGTCGGAGCCGTTGACATTTTATGCGAAGTGTACACAGTACGGGTCAAGGTGTGATTGGCTTATAAGAGTCAGCATGATCAGCAGAAAGTACTGTTGGGTTATTAGGAGGTACAACGGCAGTCACACTTGTACCAGAGCAACCATCTCCCAAGATCATTTAAAGCTGGATTCAAATACAATTGCAGAAGCCATTAAGTCGTTGGTTGAGGCCGACCCATCTTTAAAGGTGAAATCAGTTATTGCAGAAGTGCAGTCGAAGTTTAACTACACCGTCAGTTATCGGAAAGCATGGTTGGCTAAGCAATAGTTAGTTGAGAAAATATTTGGAGGTTGGGAGGCATCCTATAAAACGTTGCCCATATGGTTCGAGGCCATGTGTCATAAGGAACCATCAGCTGTCGTGCATTTTGAGACTATGCCAGCATATCAAAGGGATGACCTGGTAAGTGATATCCGGGTATTGCATCAAGTCTTTTGGAGCTATTATCCCTGTATTAGAGCATTCAGACATTGTAAGCCAGTTGTCCAAGTGGACGGGACTCACTTGTACAGAAAGTATAAGGGTTGCTTATTAGTGGCCGTTTCGCAGGATGGTAACAACAATATCGTCCCGGTTGCATTTGCTGTTGTCGAGGGAGAGACTTTTGATGCGTGGCACTTTTTTCTTAGTAACCTGCATCAACACGTTGTGACTCGGGATGGTGTGGGGCTTATATCAGACCGACATGAGTCGATAAATGCAGCTGTCAAGCGCAGTCACGGAGCTTGGTCACCTCCTAGAGCTTTCCACATGTTTTGCATCAGGCATATATAGTCGAACTTTCTAAGGAAATTCAAGGCACCGTACCTGCAAAAATTTGTCATCAATATAGGTAACATTGATTACTTCAACGTTTGTTACTAATAAAACTGCTATTAATCTAAACATCGTGAATCACACTCACTTTGAATGGTATATGATATTGTGCAGGATATTCGAGGACGGTTCGGGAGTATGAATTGTGTTACCAGCGTTTACGAGAGCGGGGTGAGGCGTACATAAACTGGTTAAACCGTATTCCCCGTGAACAGTATGTCTTGGCATTCGATGGTGGTTACCGATGGGGTCACATGACGACTAATCTAGTGGAATGCATAAACTCAGTCTTGAAGGGTGCACGCAATCTCCCCATCACTGCACTTGTGAAGGCAATATTTTACAGACTTAATGAGTTGTTCACACGTAAAAGAGCCGAGGCGAAGGCTCGGATTAATGCTGGCCTTGTTTTTTCTGAACATGTGACCTCCAAACTTCATGCAAATCAACTTGCATAAGGAAACATTCAGGTTAATTGCTTCGACAGGCAGAATGAGGTCTTCGAAGTGCGTGAGATGCCAAGTGGAGTGGAGTAAGCCGTTGACCTCCGTAATCAAAGATGTGACTGTGGTGAGTTCTAGGTGGACCGGATTTCTTGCCGGCATGTGTTTGCTTGTTGTGCAAATCAACGACTAGATTGGCAGGTGTATGTGCATGATGTTTATAAGATGGACCAAGTTAGACGTGTTTATCGGGCTAGGTTTAGGCCACTCGGGAATCCAACTACGTGGCCTTCTTACACTGATCCTCGCTTTGTACCGAACCCGTACATGAGACGCGTTGCCAAAGGTCGGCCTAGGATGACCCGCTTCTTGAATAAGATGGACACACGAATGTTACGGCGTCCGAGGCGATGTAGGCAATGTGGGGAAGAGGGACATAGTCGTAGTAGATGCCGTCAGGGCGGAGGTCCTAGTACTGCCCCTAACACGCAGTAGATTTATATAATATTTGAAACAATGTAACTTACGTCAATGTACTTTCTCATAATAGACTCACTGTAACTTGTTTCAATGCACTTTATGATAATTTAATCATCGTACGCATAGGTCATATACTTTATGATAATAGAATCATTGTAACCTATGTCAATGCACTTTATGATAATCGAATCAACAATTACCTATCTCAATGTACTTTATGATAATAGAATCATTGTTAACTATGTCCAAGTAAAACATCACATGAAAGCCATCATACATATAATAGTCAATGAAATTCAGGAACATCAACTGAAACATACAATACTTGGTATTTAGGAAACTTCAGTCATACATAAATATTACATTGTGTAACATACAATACTTAGTTGGTATTTAAGATAACTGATACATACATAAATCTAACTACACCACAACTACTTCCTCGCTTTCCACTTTTCAAAGGTGACTATGTTCTTGCATTTCTTTGCAGCCTTTTTGAACACGGACGGAGTAAATTGACTCGCGCTACGACGCGGTGGATCAATCCTGAGGTTGTAGCCCTTTCCTGTCTCATCTGGAGTATGGGTGCCACCTGCGTTAAAAATAATCAAACTAAGGAAGTATATAGTATGATCAACCGTAAACAACAGGCCATACATAAACATAAAACAATCAAAGAAAGGAAATATATTGTATGATCAACCGGACCCACCAGGCCATACATGAACATAAAACAATAAAAAACAAGGAAGTATATAGTATGATCAACCGTACCAACCAGGCCATACATGAACATAAAACAATCAAACCAAAGAAGTACATAGTATAATCAACCGTAACCAACATAGCATACAAGAAAGTAAAGCGCTGTTGTACCTGCATCATTATGGGATTCTTCATCTTGGTCCATGTCGTCATCTTCTTCCTCATCCTCCTTGTCTTCTTCGTCATCTGGCTCATCCACTAAGTAATCATCAGTCTCATGCTCAAAAGTGTTAGGATTTTCATCAATCAGAGTCATCGAAACACGCTCCGAATTTTGACTATTTAGGACTCCTCGACCGCCCTCACTCCTATTAGAATCACCAGATACAAGCCCACCAGAAGCACCTGAGTAGGTATAAAATGGATACCTCACGTCTAACGAATGCCTACCTGACATGAACCCAGGCTGATGGCTATATTGTGCTTGGCCGGCATCTGAGGCCATGAACCCAAACAACTGGCTAAAAGAACCTCCCTCTCATGAGTCATACTGTGGCTGATGTATCAGAAATGACGTAGGAAATTGTATTTGAGGTACATATTGGCTTGTCTCTTGAGGTTGCCCTTCTGGCGGTGGAGGTGGAGGTGGAGGTGAGGGGGGCCGGTGACTGTGGGTGTTGCTCTTCATTTTCATCATCCATGACCTGGTCACCCTCAACGTCCTCTTGGACCACAAGATCCGACAAGTTCCAGTGATTGCCATACTTTGAACGATACCAGTACATATAAGTGTCTAATGGTTGCTGCGGAACCATGGGGTCCTCAGTAAGAACGTGATTGTATCTGTTTGTCCACTGCATAACCCAAAATGAATGAGTCGTGGCTGTGGCCCAGTTTTGATTCTTAGGACCAGTTAACACTTCCTCGTGTACCTGGTCTAGACTCCGTTCCTGATGAAAAACTCCCTGAATGAAACCAAACTGTCGTCTAAACTTGTTGGTGGCATGCCATTCAATACACTCAAAAGATACCAACGGGACCGTTGCACTCCAAATCACCGAGTGCATGTAGATGTCCGCAGGAATTATGTCTGGATCAACACGATCAACAGAATATGCAACCCACAAAAACTAGTAACAATAAAGCAAAGAAACAATTAAATCTAAATAACTAAATCACTAGATGTGACCCAAATACAACGGTAGTGCAAACACACTTGGCCTTCCTGAAGATCATCGAAGGCCTTCCTAAAATGAGCAAGCTTAAGATATATATAGACTCCGTCTCCACGCTCCCAGTTACGCCACCTAATATAACGCATCTCATTAACACCATTGGATTCTAAATATGAAAATAAAATGTAAATGTAAGATAGTGTTACCTGTTTGCAAGCGGGAAACTGCGGGGTTCCCTAAAAACTGGCGCTAGATGTGGTAGCCGCATCCAAGCCCAACACAATAAAAGTGTTAGCGGTCCATCTATTTCCTTACAATCAAAACGTGATGCCCTGCATAAACTCCTGTACAGGTGTGCTAGGCATGCTGATCCCCAGTTGTACTGTCCAATACTAACAAAATCACTGAGCAGAGGTAGAAATTTTCAGTGCACCGATGCCCCAGTCTTGTCTCCAAACAAGATCGTACCAATCAACAACATGATGTGGCACTTGACGTATACCTGTATACTATTTTCATCACTCAACTGTAACCGTTCTTTTAAATCCCGTAGCCACGTAAGTCTTATGCCGCTTCCTCGACACTGCGACTTTAAGGGTGTGACCCCAAATTGGTTTAGACACTCCGCCTCTAAGGTTTCGAAACTACTCAAAGTCATCCCTGTAACTGGAAGACCGTCGGTTGGAAGACCGAATATCATAGCCACGTCTTCCAGTGTCACGTCACATTCACCAACCGAAAGGTGAAAGGTATGTGTGTCCGGGTGCCACCTTTCCACTGAAGCGTTTATCAGTGTTTTCTGACATTGAACAACCCCAATTTGGGCAACATGGTAAAAACCAGTAGATCGTAAATGCTCCTCCACCCTCTCATTGTACCGATCCAGCGGGATAGGGTGATCACATGTCAACATCCGTTTACCCTGCACACACATAGCAAAATCACGATTAGGGATTACACAACTATCATACACAACGTAAAAATATCTAATTAAAACATATAATTTTACTGATATTACTAAAACCTCCCCTAAAATAACATATTTCTATCAACATTATTCCAAAAAAATGATTCCACAAAAATTAACGAACGAAAACATTACAGTTAACTAATTAATTTTTATTACTAATATTATTACACAGAATTAAAAACAAGTCATTTTTATTACTAATCTACTATATTGAAAAAGATTCTCCACAATACTCCATTAATTACATTTAAACACACGGATTCCTAACTGTTATTTAAACATATAATCCTACATTGTTAAAACTAATTATAACAAGTAACTACTTAACTCTAATTTATAATATTATTACAAAAATTTATAAACAAGTCATTTTTAACACTGATATATTATATTAGAACAAAATTATAAACAAGAATTAATTATACTTAAACACACTTATCTAATTATCATTCAAATTCTTCTTCTTAAATTTTTAAAATTAATTATTATTCTTAACTAGTTAACTATAATTTCTACTATTGTTAAAAAAATTCTAAAAAACTATTTTTTTATTTCTAATCCAATATATTTACTAACCACTGGCTTATAAGAATAACGCAAATTAAACATATATATTTCTAACTACATATATTCCTAAATTTCTACAATATAACTATTTAACTATAACTTCTAATATTACTCCAAAAATTTTTTAAAAATGCCTGTTTTATTTTTAACCTATTATATTATAAATTATTTTAAACAACAATCAACTGCATATACATTTTTCTTATATATTTATTTCTAAATTTCTATCAATAAAATTATAAATTCAGTCATTCTCAGTGCAAGTTGTAACAACAATAAATTTAACTAAATTTTACAACTAATAATCAGAACTATGAAATATTAAAAAAAATTAACAAATTAACTTACATAATCAGAATAGTTGAAATATTTTACAATGTGAAGTTCCGACCGATCAATCTTTCTTAGTTTTAGTTTATGGGACATCTTCAAATTTTTTCCACTAGCCCACGGATGAGAAGCAGCAAGCTTTCAGGTTTCAGGGAGAAAGAAGATAGCATGCAACTCGGTGGGTGGGGAAGAAAGAAGAAAGTGAGTTCACCAAGAAGACTTATGGGGTTAAAGTGGGCACCGTTCTGAAGAGCTATGGACGTACGACACATGGAGAACTCTTGTAAAAATCGGACGGTCCACATAATTTCCGCAAGTCCCTCAGTTCGATTTGCTTATAGTAAGTCCTTCAATTCGATTTGTGTGTAAACTGACACCATACACATGTAAAATTTTTCTCCCCTCCATAACGCTGTCCAGCACCTACTTTACCTCCATAACTAAATTAATTTTCGAACTTTCTAAGCTATTCATTTGGTAGCCGTTAATTACACCTTTTGCAAACTTATATTTGTTTTAGATTCGTTATTAAGAAACGTAAATCAGACGGCATCTTGCATTAAAACAAACAAAGCCAGCCTCTAATTAGAGAGTATTATCGTCTCCAAATGTGTGTATGTTTTATTTTTCTCCTTATGGACATTTCTCCAAATTGTTTAACTGTTGGGAAAAAATGGGTATGAATACATACAATTTAATAAGCAAATAAATAGGATTCACAAATTACTAGATTTGTTCAACAAAAAAATTTACTAGATTTAGCATATATAAGCAATAGTTGTATGAACTGTTTAAACGTTATATATTTTGTGTATATAAGAAGATTTTGTGGCCAACTTGTTACTTATCAAAAAATAAATTTCAAGAAGACTAAAATTAGTTGTTAATATCAATCATGTAAATATTTAAAAGTCTTGAATTTAAAATTTGACAATTACTTAAATAAAGATGATAGAAATATTTATTTATAAAGTTATTTTGTTAAAAATATGTTTTTTTATTTAGTTATATTTAAAATAAAAATAATATTTTCATAACATATCAAAATTTAACTTTATAATTTATCATTCCAAAAAAAATTATTTTTACATAAAAATAATTATAAAATTTTCGTTGAATATTTACGTAAAAACTAGAAAAAAAATGACAGAAATTTTGCTGGAAAGAAAAGTTTAGGCTGTTTTTCTTAACAGATCCAACAGAAGTCTAAACCCATAATAAAACACAACTCGCAAAAAAAAAGAAGGTTATGAAAATATCGACAAAAGAAGAAACTCTAAATATGAACGTCCAAAAATTGAGGACAAAACCGAAAGAGAGGGTCACTTTGACTCTTTGCTAATAAAGAATATAATTTCAGTTGAATTGGACTAACTAATTTGATTTGGTCGAATGATCAATTTATTCGTGGAAATGGATCCTTCAGTTTTTTTAACATTTGAGAAAATATAGTGTGATCTCTCACCATTAATTTTATAAGTGAGGCTAAAATTAAATATGAGAGAGAAAACATTGAAAGGTGAAAAATCACAATTGATACCATTTATTTTTTTCTTCGTTAGAAAAGATATACTCCCATTTATTAAAAAAAAATTAGCCTAATTATGTACATAAAATCCTAAAAAATACAGTTCTATCTTTTTTTAATTAAGTTAGCTTTAAAATACCAATAATACTTTTTCATGTGCTGCTTTTAATCTAAAATCCTAGAAAAAAATTGATTTAAAATGTTATAATGTTATTATATTGGCACAACACTTTATTTTTGTATGATAAATACAAGTACATTTTTATACAAAGTATTTAAAGTATATAAAAATGTACTCTTATTATAAAAAAAATATTTAAAAAGTCATTAATTTTTATATGTTATTAAAATTTAATAAATACAAGTACATTTTTATATGTTATTTTTAATTCAATGTACTAATAGGAGTTAAAATTAATTTATATTTAATAATTTTATACTAAAATTAATTTACTATAATTTTGTTTTATACTTCTTTTAGTATATTTTTTTTATATTATATAGTATTTTTTCTAGTATCTTATTGTACAATGTGTAATTAGCCATTTAATTCGAAATGTGAGTAATTTAAATCAATTTGATTCGAACTACCCTAGGCCACGTACTCCAAGTAATTCGAGTTAATATAATCGATACAATTTGATTCGAACTACGTTCGAATATTGCTTTGGAGTAATTCGATGTGATTCAATTCGAATTACGTGTAAATATAATTCGAATTTTATTGATTCGAATTATATAAAAATCATATTTGGTGGAATGGTCTATCATAATTCATTTTGGTTGAATTGCATAAATTGTTTCCTCCCATGATTTAATAACGTTTTTTACCCTTATATTGGTTTACTCCATAAATTACTAAGCAATTAACCAACGGTCCTATTTCATATCTAGGTGAGAACTACCAAAGTACCAAGTACCAAACAATCCATTATTACATAACAACTACTTAAGTAGCAGTTGGACCCCCAAGAAAACTTTGGGGCCTAGAAGAAAGAGGTTTCCACTTTGGTGAGTTTTTAATGGCAAGCCCATTACTAGAACTAGAAGGATAGTAGCCTAACGTGTATGTGTACCATAAATTTTTGACAGATAATAATAACAATAATGCCACTCTTATGACTTATCAGTAAAGCATTCGTCAACGATTTTAACAATTTTAAATCTTAAAGGACGCCATATAATGTATAGTAAATGAAAATGAAAATAGTTTCTAGCTAAAGTGCTGAACTAAAGAACCAATTTTTAACTAGACTTTAATTTCACCCGCTTTTTTCTTTCTCCTTTATTTTCCTTCGCTAAACAAACAAGCCTTAGTGTAACTGAATTAAGGAGAAAAATATGAATGGAATAAATAATTATGAACCTTTTCCTAAGCAAATGGACATGATGCATGGCACCAATAATTTAGCTTGTATTGTTTCTTTGTCCTTATTGTAGATGGCACGTGCCTTAAATGATGATGTCTCCCATATAATTGATAGACACATGGTTCCTTTCGGGGAAGAAAGGGGTGCCATTTGTGATGGTGTGGGTGAAGAAAATAAAATAAAGAGTGAATACCAAGTTCGATCTCTAACAATTATTTCGAAAGGACAACGAGACTTCTAAAAAAAGTATTTAATTCGATCTTTGATATTTTTCTGGAACAGATTAACGTGTAAAAAAAAACATTAATTTTTTTGGCACTCCCATAAAAATAAATCTCAGGAATCGAATTGGATATTTATTTTTGTCAAATGTCTCGTTCTCTTTTGAGGTAATTGTAAAAGACTATTTTGAATTTTTTCTTTAAAATGAAATCACCTATCATTTTCTTATCATAATAGTAGAATGAAAAACAAGTTAATTTTCCGAATTCAGTCACTATTCACTTGGCTCAGTTATGCTATCCATTGATTATTATGAATTATGATATGAGAAGTGCACCCTAACCAGAATTGAAGCAATGAAAAACATAATTAAGTATCTTTAGTTTGCATTTGGATTTAATATCCAATCAAAAAAAGGGAAAAAAGTACTACAAAATTCGGTCAATGGCTTTTCATCCAACGAGTCATACACCGCCACGTGGGAAATCTCCAGGTGGACCCCTTTAACTGGAGAGCACAATAAAATCACCGTCACGAGAGTGACGAGACATCATTCATTCACTTCTCCCCACAACAACAGCACCATCCCCCTTTTCCTCTTTCAAATTTTTGCGTAGATATTTCTTTTTTTTTTCTTTTTCTTTCAAATTTGGCCACCGCTCAATAAACACTACACTTGAGAGTTTAGATCTGAAACCGCTGAAGCCACAGTGAAGAAGAACAACAACAATGCCACCTACTGAGGCAGATTTTGATCTTAGGGTAAACCCTAACATACTCTTCCTCACTCTGCATTTGTTCCTTTCTTCTAATTGTGTTTTCTTTCTGGTTTGTTTTGCAGCCTTCTTCTCAGGCTTCTACTTTCACCAGCGGGTGAGTTAGTTAATCCTCGCTGACTCGCTCTTCTTCTTCTGTGCTTTGCTGCTTTTATCTCCAGCCACATTTTCGGTTTTCAATTTTGATTCTTCTTTTTTCGTCGTTTCAGAGAGTACACGTTCGCCGATGTGGACAATTTAGAGCATTGCGCCAAGTATTTGAACCAATCTCTCGTCACTTTTGGCTTCCCTGCTTCCCTCGATCTCTTCGCTAATGACCCCGTGAGATTCAATTTCGTTTTCTCATCTACATTGTTTTCTCTTGCATAATCATTGTTACTAGTATTATTATTATTATTATTTTGGGAAAAAATTTTCAAAGGAGGTTGTTTTTGGTAGGTTTCAATTGCACGGACTTGCAATTGCATATACTTCTTGCTGCAACAGAGGCAGCGCGACGTGGAGTTCAGAGAGTCTGCTAATGACCAGAGACAGAGGTAAATTCTCATTTCAGAGCTTAATTAAATGTTCTAGCCATTTGAGGATTCAGCATAAGATGCAAAATTCTCTTGCACGGTACCTGAATGAATGGTGTTGTAGATTATTATCCGACATATCAAGATTGGAGGCCAAAGTTGAGAGGCTTGAAGGGCAACTACAAGCCAAAGATAGAGAGATAGCTACTATTACTAGAACGGTGAGCATATAAAAAAATATAGTTTTAGCAAACGTAAAGTTTATGATATTTCTTGCTTAAAGGAAAAGATCGAGTGTATCACTTTTGCAAGCATTAAACTGTTTACTTTATTACAAAGTAATGCTACTCTATTTTTCTTTTCATTTTTTTTAATATGGGTATTTAATTTTTCTTGACTAGGAAGCTAAAAACACAGCAGCTCTCAAGGCCCAAATTGAGAAGCTGCAGCAGGAGCGGGATGAGTTTCAGAGAATGGTTATTGGTAATCAGGTTAGAGAATGGATCTGCTTTGCCTATTGCTGTGTGTTGTTTGCCAAACTGTGCTTCAAAATCGATAATTTCTAACTCTTAATTGCTTTGACTATTTGAATGGTCCCAAAGCAAGTAAAGACTCAACAACTGCATGAGATGAAGAAGAAGGAAAAGGAATACATAAAGTTGCAGGTAGGACATATCAGGTTTTTCTCATACAAAGAAGCAATGTATTTAAGTTATTGGTGCTTGCTTAGTACGAACTTTACTGATGAAATATTGCATGACTCCGTAAGTTGTTAGTTCTCAATTCGAGGGGGTGATAATTCTACTTGCAGGAGAGGCTAAACCAAGTGTTGATGGAAAAGAAGAAGGAGTCAAGGTCAGGCATGGAGATAATGAATCTTCTCCAGGTATCAACCATTCATGTAGTTTTTATCTCTGCACAGAAGATCTTAAATTTCGTATTAATTAGGTGTCTATGATGTGTGTAAACAGAAGGAAGGCCGGCAACGTGGAACATGGAATGGGAAGAAGGCTGACAATGATTTTTATAAAAAGATTGTATGCAACTTGATAAGCTCTTGCCCTGTAATACCAAACCCATAGCATTGTGAAGACATCATTTACAATTTTTTTATTTATAATGTTGGAAGGTGGATGCATGTGAAGCAAAAAATCAAGAACTAATGGCAGAGAATACCGATTTAAGAGCATTATTGAGATCAATGCAGGTAGGCTCCTGATATTTAATTGTTGTTATTCACTGAAATTCCTACATGAAGACAAGTTTGTGGATTTATGTATGTTTTCTTCTGCACATGTTTTCTTTCATTCTATTTGATGTTATTTAGGATCTTTCATTTGCCTTTGTTAAATATTTATTTTTCTACTTGTTTTTCATCAATTTTTTTTTTCTTAAAATAATCTGTTTCTCCTTTAAAATCTGTGTTACAAAGGCCATATTTCTGTTGTATACCATTCCCTTTGAAGCAGGGTCCTTGATTATCGAATTACTGACTGTACTTATCACAGGGGGATATGCGTGATTTCCTAAATGCTCCTAATGGACTAGTGAAGGAATCTATGACCTCCAGCGAAAGATCTGACAGTGATCCGTCGCAATCTCCATTGGTTGGGAGGATGGTGTGGAAACTGTATAATGTTTCATATTTTGTTCCCAGTGTGAAACTACCAAGTGAAACTAGTTAGTTTGTTACTTGCAGGATGTATTTGATCTTCCTTTTCACATGGCCAGAGATCAGATAGAAGAAAGTCTTCGAACCAAGATGGCTTCCATAAAGGTATCTATATCTTTCAATCTGTAAGTATTTTTGGATAGAATTGGCTTGTTTTGATTATTAATGCTTGAAAGTTGAAATATGAAGGAGCGCATGCATCAATTGCAAGATGCTCAGAAAGGGGCTGAAGTTACTTCAGAGGCTACTGAAAGGGAACTTGAGCTTGAAGCACAACTTGTTGAAGCAAGGAGCATTATACAGGAGCAGGTAATGTTTCATACTCTTGCAATTGCAATGACAAGTTAGGAAAATCAGGAACTAACTGTGAAAATTGAGGAAGAATAGAATAAATAACCTTGTATCTAGTCAAATGGTTTTTTCTTCCAACAAATCCAAAATCTTTCTCTTAATCACTATTTTCAATGTAACAACATAGTTTCTTGGTGCTGGTGTGTGTGTTAATTTGACAATGCATTGCCTCTCTAGGACTGAGAATTGTGATAATGTGTATTTGCAGGCATCCATAATGTCAAAACATCTTGCCAAGTCTGACAGGCCAAGGTACTCTTAGATTTGTTAAGATCTGTCAAATTATGCATGGATACGGCAAATTAACTTGCTTCAACAACTTTTACAGGGACTCTATCATCCCATCGGCAGCTGAGGTATGCATATTATAGTATGGTTTCATTTTTTTTTCCATTTTAAAAATAATTTTTCATGCGAGAATTCGGTTATAGATTCTTTTTAATAACCAACACACTTTCAATTCATCAGTGAGATGCTGAGGGTTTTTTTAGTATCAACATGTGGATTTCTTGTGGTTGATTGATAAGTGACCATGTGCAATAATTTGCAATGTGGTATACATTATTTTGTAAAATGATTAGGCCTCAAAGCTCAAACAAACATGATGTTTCGTTTTACGCAGATGTCCGGTTGTTGAGTCTGCTATCCTGTTTTCGTACATGATAGATATAGAATATCTTTTGCACACCGAATTATGTATGCAAATTGGAGGTTAGGCACTTAGGCATTTGTTAAGTGAGGCTCACTTCTGTTCTAGGCTCATTTAACTCATTCTTAGAAATCTAGCTCCTAATAGACTTGTTTGTTACCTGAAATCTTGAAGCTAAATTGTTACCGCTGGGACTTATAGAGCTGTGGCCATACTTATTCCCCTGCTGTGATGATAGTGGTAGTAGTGTTGATGTACTATTAACCTTCCATGAGGTCTCCATTTCTGATTCCTGTATTTGCTACATATAATTACGATTAACATATGATTGTGGTATTCAATCTCGAAAGTTAAAATCTTTATTACGTGTAACAACCAACCTGCCAATTGGTGGTAGCTTGTAATAACATAAGGTGAAACCATTGCTATCATTACTTTCCATTTAGCAGTTGATTTGTTGTCACTTGTCACTTGCTTCTTAATATGTGAAATTGATATGGCCTGCGTTGTGATATTGTCCTTTCTTGAATTACAGGCAGTGTGTAACTAACAAAGTTGAGGGCACTTACACTTGATGCTTCGCATGATAGTTGTTTATGTACACCTCTAGTGTATATGCAGGAACATCAAGGTTCTAGCATGTGTAACTGATCTTGCGGGTCCGTCCTACACTGCCTTGTTTTATGCCAACAAGCTCTGTATGGTGGAATGTTATTGTAATTATTATGATGTTGTAATTAGTCTTGTACTCTTAGGTTGGAACTATTTCTAGAAGAGAAAAGATATTGATGTCACAACTAACCAAATTTAGTAGCTTTTAATATTGGCATCTACAAGATTTCTGCTACTATTGGCTCTTGAAGCTGTAAGGTAGGCCGTAGTCTTTAAACTTTTTCTGTACAATTTTTTTTAATATAAAATGACAATTTTTTTAAAATGATGTTTATATAACTGTGTACATTTTTGTTTTGTATATCTTATTCCTTATCAATCATTTTTACTATGAATAGAAGGTATACAAGAGAGATTTATACTTATGTTGTGTACATAACATTTCTTATCAATTATTTTTAAGGGTAAAAAACTAATAAGCCAACTGGCTCAAGAAATTATGTAAATACGCCAAAGCAAAAATCGTTTCAGCAATAAGCCAGATCGCATTTTTATATAATTCGAACCAGGTTGGTTCGAACTCTATTTCTTAGTAAATCGAACCGGGTGAGTTCGAATTAGGGTTTTTCGTTGGTAATAAATCGAACCAGCCTGGTTCGAATTAAGAATGAAGGTAATTCGAACCAGGTTGGTTCGAATTACAGAGAGAGAAGGTTGCCATGTAATTCGAACCGGATTGGTTCGAATTACACCAATCATAGTTCGAACCAGGCCGGTTCGAATTAGTGTGAGACTGAGCTGTATATATAAGGTTCCAAACGTGAATTAGTCTCATTAGAGGGAGTAGGATGGCTAGTGAGGAGAGTTTTGTGGTTTTGGTGCACCACAGAGGATCTGTTAATAGAAAAACTCGTTCCAGAGTAAAGTTCACAGATAAGAATCCGCTATGTATTGTCATAACATCTACGACGAGTTATGATGACCTTGTTAGCGCTGTGCTAATGAAGCTCGGTCTGGAGGGTGTGAAGCGGGTAAAGAAGTTTTTCTATCGAATTCCAGTCACGGTGCTACAGAATACGGTGAAGTATGATTGCTTCACGATTAATAATGATGTGGACTTGCAAGTAATGTTTCTTTGTCGGCGGCAGTTTCCGGAGGTGAGGACACCGGAGTTGTTGGCACGGCTGGTTGATGTTGTATCCAGTTCCGGTGGTTCGAACAGGAATACGAACACTATAGCGAATCCAGCAGGTTCTAGTTCCCGGCCTGCCGTTGCTTCCTCGTCCGTCCCTGTGTACGAACCAGTGGTCCAACATGTCGCCTCCCCATCTTTCGCTGTTGACCTCAATGGCACCGAAGGCGACGAGGTAGTGGAAAGGGAAGATTTGCCTAACGCTTTAGTGGGAGTTGCACCTGTTGGCGTAGGAGACGGTTTTTTGGACGATGAAGAGGAGGATGACGTCGAGCCGGATATGATTGACGATGATAGCGCTGATGATATTGGAGCGACTGGGCCTGCATTCGAGGTAGGTGGTTCTAGCTCTGGCACACAGCAGTATCCACCACATTTTTCCTCGTTGGACTTGGACGCCATGAGACATGAGGGGGTTTTAGGGCATGCTGTTGGATTTGGAGCTAGAGATGCGGAAGGAAGTACTGGTCTGACAGAGTTCCAGGTTGGTCAGCAATTCCAGGATAAAGATGAGGCCCTTTTAAGTGTGAAGACTTACAGCATCCGGCGAGGGGTACAGTACAAGGTGGTGGAGTCCAATCACCGCCGGTATGTGGGCAAGTGTTCCGAGTTTGGGAATGGGTGCACATGGTTGATTCGACTGAGTCTCCGGAAGCGCAAGGGCATTTGGGAGGTCAAACGGTACAATGGACCTCACACTTGCCTGGCCACATCCATCTCGAGTGACCACAGGAGTTTGGATTATCATGTGATTTCGGCGTTCATTATGCCAATGGTTAGGGCCGATGCATCCGTGAGCATCAAGGTGCTCCTGAACGCCACGGCAGCGCACTTCGGTTTTAAGCCGACTTACCGGAGGGTTTGGATGGCGAAGTAGAAATCTATTGCCATCATATACGGTGACTGGGATGAGTCCTACAACGACCTGCCTAGGTGGGTGTTGGGTGTGTAGCTGACGATGCCTGGTAGTGTTGTCGTCCTTAAGACGACCTCGGTTCGAGTTGGAGGACAAGTGGACGAGTCTCAAGCGTACTTTCAGAGGCTTTTCTGGACTTTCCCGCCGTGCATCGAGGCATTCCGTCATTGCAAGCCGCTAGTGAGCATTGACGGCACACATCTGTATGGGAAGTATGGGGGGACGTTGCTCATCGCGATTGCACAGGACGGCAACTCGAACATTCTACCTGTCGCATTCGCCCTAGTAGAGGGTGAGAATGCGGAATCCTGGACATTCTTTCTCTCGCACCTTCGACATCACGTGACCCCGCAACCCGGTCTGCTGGTTATATCGGACAGGCACAACGGCATTAAGGCTGCGCTTGAGGCCCCTGACGGCGGTTGGCTACCGCCATCTGCGTACCGTGCATTCTGCATACGACACGTAGCGGCTAATTTTGCCCTAACCTTCAAGGGCAAAGACGCTAGGTGGCTACTAGTGAACGCGGCGTATGCGAAGACTGAGGTTGAATTTGATTACTGGTTTGATATCCTGCGATCTGAAGATCCGGCGATGTGTGAGTGGGCGAACCGGATTGATTACTCGTTGTGGACTCAGCACCGTGATGAGGGGCGGAGATTCGGTCACATGACGACGAACATCTCCGAGTGTGTGAACTCTATCCTGAAGTGGGTCAGAAATCTCCCTGTAGCATCCCTGGTGAAGGCAACATATTGTAGGCTTGCGGAACTGTTTGTTCGCAAGGGGAGAGAGGCTGAGGCCCAGATGGGAACAGGACAACCATTCAGTCAGCATTTGGTGAAGTGTATTGAGGCCAACATGAAGACGGCCAGGTGCTTCACGGTGACGCTGTATGACCGGGATAACTCCGAGTTCACGGTAGCAGAGACCACTCCGACTGGTTCTTTCTCCTTGGGTACTTACAGAGTATCACTTGCCTCTCGGACATGTGACTGCGGCTACTTCCAGGCTCTTCATTTCCCGTGTCAGCACGCACTTGCATGCTGTGCATACTCACGGGTCACCTGGACCTCATACGTTCACAGCGTCTATCAGATTAGCTCGGTGTTCAATGTGTATCGGATGGGATTCACACCTCCGATCCCGGAGGGCTTCTGGCCACCATACGACGGGCCCACGGTGATTCCAGACCCTGACAAGAGGCGTGCCAGAGAGGGTCGTCCTAGATCCACTAGGATACGGACGAATATGGACCAGGCGGATCCGAATCGGCCTAAGAGGTGCGGCCTATGTCGCCAACCCGGACACACACGACGTAGTTGCCCACAGGTTGCAGGCTCGTCTCAGACAGGACACCATTAGTGTTCATGTTGTTAGTGTTAGCATTATCTACATTAGTGCGCATCTTGCTAGTCTTAGAGTTATTTAGATTATTTCCCATGTTGTTAGTCTCAGTATTATTTACATTAGTGCACATGACTTTTAGTTTAATTGTTGCGAGTAGTAATGAATATGGCTTCTTTAATTATGTATTTTTTTCTTTAAAGTTCAATCATGTATGATAGTGGATTGTACTTTTTTTGTTATGTTATAGTCTGTGTACCTATGTTTTTTTTTTTATTTGTGTTCTGGGACATTCATTTTGTATGATCAATGAATCTTGAAACAGTTTAGTGTTTATTTTTTCTTATTAAATTGTGTCCGGGTTGGCGACATAGGCCGCATCTCTTTGGCCGATTCGGACCTGCCTCGTCCATACAGCTAGCTCAGTCTCACACTAATTCGAACCGGCCTGGTTCGAACTATGATTGGTGTAATTCGAACCAATCCGGTTCGAATTACATGGGAACCTTCTCTCTCTATAATTCGGCAACCTTCTCTCTCTGTAATTCGAACCAACCTGGTTCGAATTACCTTCATTCTTAATTCGAACCAGGCTGGTTCGATTTATTACCAACGAAAAACCCTAATTCGAACTCACCCGGTTCGATTTACTAAGAAATAGAGTTCGAACCAACCTGGTTCGAATTATATAAAAATGCGATCTGGCTTATTGCTGAAACGATTTTTGCTTTGGCGTATTTACGTAATTTTTTGAGCCAGTTGGCTTATTATGGTTTTTTACCCTATTTTTAATATTAAAAATAAGAAATGTACAAAAAAAATTACGAAAAGCATTATTTGTATGAAAAAGTGCATATAACATTATTTATATGAAAAGCAAATACAAATAGATTCATTGGGATGTAGGGTTCTAAAATTGACAATATATTTTTTTTTATTCCTATAGTTTGTTAAGCCTAGGTATACTGACTATATTTTTATCAAGGGTAAATATTAAATTAGTTCCTACGTTTGGCGTAATTATATTTTGGTTCTTAAGGTTTAAAATGTCCTATTTGAATATAAAAAAGTTTCATTTAACTTCAGTGTAGTCTCACCGTAAGATTAAAGTTAAATAATTAACAAAATGTCTAACATGACAATAGAATTTATTATTTTTCTTACAATTTAAATGAAATGTTTTCTATAGAACTAAGAAAAATGATAAATAAATATATTGATACATCCACGATTGATTTTGTGCCTCTGGAGCTTGTACTTATTCTTCATATTATCAACTTTGTTCTTGTACTGCTGTCATGTAAGATATTTTGTTAATTATTTAATTCTGACCTCACGATGGAACTAAATTGGAGTTAAATGAAACTTTTTTAGATTCAAATAGGACACTTTAAACCTTAAGGACCAAATTAAAATTACGCCCAAAGATAGAGGATCAATTTAGTATTTTACCTTTTACCAATGATTTGCACTGTTTTTTACTTTTGTTTTTTCTTTTTTGGTGTTTTGAAGATTTCTACTTTCATTATTCTTTATTCTTTTAGGTTCTGGTTCCTTTTTAAGTTTTTCTCGTCGTCAGTGTGTGTGTTTTTTCATTTTTTATTAATATTTTTTAGTGGCAATATATTTTATTAGTATTTTTTTTTTGGTTTTATGTTTAGTTTTTAATACACAAAGGGGCTGGCCTAGCGTTCTTTCATGGCTTAGACCCAATATACTTTAAAATGGCTTGAATTAGTTGTTGATCACAGACCAAGAGAACAAAAATTCAAAAAAAAAGGTAGTTGATCAACAAAATTAAAAGAGAACGTACTTGACTTAATTTTTAACTTTGAAGAATGAAGGTGAGAAGTTGATGAGTTTCTGATGACAGTAACTACTAGTCAACTACCATGTTATTTTCTAAAGGAAAATACATATACATTAAATTATATTTTGTATATAAATATATGTATTGTTTAATTTATTTTTAATATATATTTTATATTTTAACATATATTTACACTTACCATGGTTATTCTAAATAATTCCCCTCAACTCAACTTAACAAGCTGGGGGTTTTACTTTTTACATATTGCATATTAATATAAAAGTGATATATGATGCATAATAATATATAATGCATGCTTGTTACTTGTTCATTAAGAGGTCAGGTGTGCACAATTTCATCCATTACATTTCATTTCATATCAAAGTAGTGTGTGTGTGTTATTATATTCAAAATGTAAACATAAAAGTAATTAAATCAGAACTTACTACGATATAACATTACAAACAACGCTACTCTCGCCTTGCAATGGAAACCATAACACGCACATTAGGGAAGCAACCCAAGTTGAAGGGTCTTCCATAAATCACCCTTTCCCTCGAAGATGAAGACGAAGAACAAGAACAAGAAGAAAAAGAAGAGTAAGACAACACTGAGCCACGTGGTGATGATGATGTCATCATTGTTGATTCTGAATCCGAGCTGTAATCTACATTATTATTCAAGAAACCAACATCCTCGTCATAACAACAACAACCACCTTCACTGTTGTTACATTCTTGCTGTGCTTTCTTGCTCCTCATCATTATTCTTCTTCCCCGCTTCTTCCAAAATCGAAGCCTCATGAGCTTGGTGTGTTTACTGGGTTCATAGTGGATGCATGGCTTTGGGAGGCCAAGGCTGACAAGTGCCGGCGGAGGAGTCAGCGGAGGAATCACTTCCTCCGGTGACTTCTCTTTCGCAACCCCGGGTTGCTTTTCCCATTTAAACGGAACCCCTCCTTCTCCGCCGCCACTACGGTAGTATGAGAGACGAGACGAGCACCCCACCGACGATCTTCTTGACAGAATCTTACTCATCACTGCTCTCTCACTTTGGTTCTCAAAATCCATCTTAATTTCCAAATGAACAATGCTTCTTAATATGTGTGTGTGTGAGTTATTTAAGGACATACACAACTCTCTATCTATGTAATATATATATAGAGATAATTAGATATGGAATTTGATGATGTTGACTATTTTGAGTTTGTGTTATTGTTAGTTAGATTGATTATTGTTGATGGTGTGTTTGTGTTAATTACTTGTAGTTTGAGTGACTTGAGATGTCTTTTTTGTAATCACAAGGAAACAAATTGAAAAAGGCATAAAGAGTGTGTGTGTGTTGTGTCGTTATTTCTAAGTGACTAATATAATTATCATATTTGTATTGTTGGGCGGTCTCTTCTGCATGTGAGATTTAACCAAACCCTTAAAAATTGCCATTACCCTTCTTAATTAATTTAATTTCTTAATCACACTACTTTTAATTATACATGTAAGGCATATACATATATTTCTCAACCAGTTATAGTTCAAGGAGACCACTTCGAAAAGACACTAAAAATGTCTTTTTTTTAATGTTTATATGTGTTATGATATTATTAGAAATTTTTATTAAATCGGTTAGTAATTTATTTTTTAATAAATTTGAACAAAATTAATTTAATATACCAACAACAATAAATTCAATTGGCCGCGTTATAATTATTAGACCTGATTTGATCCGATCGATTTATACCATTTAAATCGAATTATGTTTAAATTTTTTGATAAAAAGACAAATATATTCCTAATTTTTTGTTTTAAAAAAAATGATCTAGTGAATTATGTAAATTAGTTGGTTTAACCGAATCTGATAACAATTAGATTTATTGTTATTGTTATAAAAAAATTAGTTTTATTCTAATTTATTAAAAAATTCAGAAATAAATGATTCATTAATACATGTAATAATAATGCGACATATAAGTGTCTTTGCAAAAAGATATTTTATGCGTCCTCCATAATTCAAATGACATACTATAATTTTTTAATATTGAGAAATCATCAAAGTAATAACATTTACATTTAGAAAAATAAATATTTGTTTAAAAATTTATTTAAGATTGAAAAGGATATATACTTTTTAACTTAACGAACCTTACATTTTGTTTATTCTGAAAGATTAATACAGGATAACTAATTGAACTTCTATTTGTGAACAGCTTTGGTTGGGAAATTGATTCTCTTTTGTTTCTCCATTGCGAAGAAAGCAACCTTCCGTTACTTTGGAAACTACCTAATGTTATTACGTTCATTGAATTTTTATGATTAATTACAAAGCTACTAGCTATCTAGTATATACTATTGTAAGAATGAAGTTGTTTATGAAGTAGATAGTTGACTTTTGACAATCCTTATCTTTAGTTAGACCCGTCGTTTTAATATAATTTCTTTGAGCATGATTTTGGAATAAGCTAACTCGTATATATACACATCTTAGTCTTATTAATATTCTAATTCTATATATGAATAGCCTTGATTAAGGAACACGACCACTTTTGTTCTCATCAGCTTCGAGAAAAAACCCCTTTTAAAACGTTAGAATATTAGTATTTGTTTGGACCTTATTATTTTGATAAAAAAAAAAAAATTTAATAAAAAAGATTTATTTTTATTGTTTTTTTTGTGTTTAACAAATTTTTAATAGTAAAAATATAAAATATTAAAAAAATAATTCAAAAAAAATATTTTTTTAAAAGTTCACCCAAACAAATCTTTAATCTATATTATGCTCAAAAGCCAGTAAAAGGTCTTGCTAAAATATAAACCCGAAGTCACAAACGCTAATAACTAGTTTCATTTAATTTGATTGTGGTTATGTATCATTTTATATATGATGTATAGTTTGAATATATTGGGGTAACTTCCCTTATACATGATTGTCAATTAATATAAAGTCATATATAATATCTTGCTATTCACTCACAGTGTAAACGCGTGTGCCTCTCCGATCACACTCTATCATGTGCCTTAGCTTCTATCTCATGGATGCATAGTTGTAACTAGTTGTTACATAATGTGAAAATAGTGTGCTTATTAATAAACATGGTATTAATTTGTCTCAAACTCATACAAAATTCCCTTCAATACCTTTACTTTCAAAGGGTTCGAAGAATAGACTAGAGTTTTCTCATCAGCATTTCTTTTTAATCTTCAAATGGCTAGTGAATATATAATTATTGTTGTTTATTCGAATATAATAATATCATATAAAGATGATAGTACATATTTTAAATACAGTTATTTTGTTATTATACATATTGGGCAGATGTATTTGTTGATAGTGTTGGGCCAGTATGAGCACAATCTAATTAATCATGTGTCAAATAATTTGTTATTATTATTATATTAAAATGTTAATATAATAAGGTTTTAGATTAAATTTAGAGATTTATTATTATGATAGTGATCATAATATTGAGAAATAAATCTTTTATAATTTAATCTAAATTGTTATTGGTCATAGAATTATTGATATTAATAATCCGGAAATACCAATATATATATAATGGTATTCATTGGATGAAAATTAATAGATCTCATTTATTAAATTATATATATAGATGGTGCATATAGAGATATGACCATTGAACTGGCTCACTTTGAGATTCCTAATGGTTATAATTACCGTATATTTGTCAATAGGATATTCTCAAGATGAACATGGTAATAGAGTTTCCTTTAACATGCGACTGTCATAGTAATTAACAATGTATTTATTATACTTTGATTCCAGACACCTAATACCCTAAGGTGCTAGTTGAATGGATATTGGGTATGATTTAAATACTTGTAGAATTAATGATTAGTCAATAAGGAATCCGTCAACTCTCGGTAAAGAGTTTGAGCTCTATAAATGACTGAGATGAATAAAACATTGGCCAAGGAGATTGAATGAATGAAGAAATGAGTTTCTTAGGTCATTCACAGTTCATTATAATAATGGTAACAAGTTAGAGTTTGACAATTAAATCATACTCTAAGGGTTAACCAAGAGATGAAAAGATGGAAGGAATTATACTTTGTTCTTCTAAGGTTCTTAGTAAAAAATATATTACTTCATACTATCAGGTCGTTGAGGAGTGTTGCTAGACGCCAACCTTGATTAGTAAATTTAGTATGACTAATTTACTACCCGCTTAGTATTGAACCTATGGGGTCACACATTAACGAGTGTTCTAATCTTTGCTGTAAAATTATTTAATTATTATTTTGATTTGATCAAATAAATAATTATATTAATTCAAATGTAATATTATTATATTCTTTGCTAGCACCAACAATATAATAATAGTTTGATAATTGAGAATATTAAATGAGATTTGAGAATAATTAGTTATTCTATCTCTGAATTTGAATTATAAATTTGGATGAGATCCAAATCGATTATGTTTTAAATTGTTATGATATGATTCATAAAATTTGAAGGATTCAGATTTGGAATTTTAAGATATGATTTAAATTTGAATTGAGAATCAAATTTTAAATCAGTAACAAATCTCATACTATATATATGTATGCCAAGAGTAGAGAAAAGGAGAGAATAAAACACAAGAGTTTTATTCTTTTATCTCTACACAAAAATATATGTGAGCCTGATTCTTGGAGAAGAATTTTATGGCGTGCAAAGAGTTGCAAGAGGTTTCTCAATTTAGATCAGATGTCCATTGGTCAAGGAGTTGACAGTAAAGGTTGGTCTCGGTGTGGATACGCATAGTGCCTTCGTACCATCGAAGGAGAAAAAGATTTTTACTAGCGTACTGAGGTATTTAGATCTGATCTACTATAAATTACATTATTGGAATAAAATTTAAGCACAAAATATTTCTTAAAGATTACTTTCTTTTCTTCCGCTGCGTGTTATGAACACATGGTAATCCTTTAGTAGTATCAGAGCTTTGGTTTTTTTGTGTTTAAATTTTTATTCATATTTTCTTAAAGTTTGTGAATTAATAAGATTAATTCAAATTATTTTTTAAACATACGATGTATTTATATCCATTGAAATGGTTTTGTAATAAATTAATCGTTAATTTATTTTAATTATTTAATTGTGAGTAGTTTGTTTTTTTTATATATATAAGTGTATATATGAAGGTCAAATTTGATTTGATAATTTTTTATGGCTAAACGTTAGTACATAAAAAATCAAATTTTGATTTGATTGATGTGTTTTGAACACTATAATTTTAGAAATTAATTTTTCTAATATTCTTGATTATAAAGAGCGACCTGACAACTAGGAGTTTTATTTTCAAGATAATAATCAGTATATACATTTGATGTATTAGGAATTTAATTTTATATTTTGTCTAGATAACCTGGGAGTATAAAATTTAATCTATGAGTACTGATAAAAAATTCTCTAACAATATAGATAAATTCTAAAAGTTAGGAGATTGTCAAACAAATAAATTTATCTCTTCTTTACAAGGAGTAACCTAATAACCAGAAAACTTGTACTCAAAGATAGAATTTATTTATACATATGATGATGTATAAGGAGAATTAATTTTATACTTGAACCTAGACAACCTAGGGGTATAAAATATAATTCAGTTAAATAATTATCTGACAACCAGATAATTATTTGGGATTATAATTATATGGGATATAATTTAATCATGTTTATTTAGAATAGGTATGAGTAACAACTTGACAACCAAGGTACTCATTCATGATTCTAAATAATTTTGCCAGAAATATAGATTTCTTGATTTACTTTTATATTTTAAATTTTTAAATATGTCCATCTTTCGTATGGCATACTTGAAAGCAATAAATTGGCTATACATTGAAAATTATTCTTATGTATAAAAGGATTTCATGGACATGATAATCCTACTGAAATAATATTGTCCAATAAAATTGGTGATGGAATAGTCAGTACTTGTGAAGTATCTAAAATATTATTTTACTATAATATAGGCTGTTTTGACAACTATGAATTCTAATTTCAAAGGTATATATCCACTATTTATTATCAAGGTTCTGAAAACGGTTCGGATCGGCCGGTCGAACCGGTTGAACTGTGAACCGGATAGAAAGGCGACTCGGCCAGTCAGTAAAACCAGAGAATTTGAAAATTGTAATTGAATCGGTGAACTGGCCGATAATCGGTCGGTCGAACCGAACCGTGATTCGGCCAGTTTCTTTAGGGGAGAACGAAACGCTGCCGTTTCAGCTGCGGATATGCACATAGCCCTAACCCTATCCTCCCTTGCCAGATGCCCAGATCCAGATTCCACTCATTCCAGAACTCTCTGCCTCTCTCACACTCAGTCCAGGGTAGGGCTCCTCTCAATCGATCTCCTGGCCGTACCTCACCTCCGTCCAGCTACCGCCTTGTGCCGCCGCCGTCGTTCCTTTGAGCAGCCACCGTCTGCTCGCTCACTCTCTTTCCATCGCGCAGCAGCCATCAATATCAACCTTCCCTTCCATCGCGCAGCCATCGCAACCTTCCTCCATCGCGTGGCCACGCCGCCGCCGAAGGTGCTCCTCCGCAACCACTGTCCCGTTCGAAGGTTCTCCACCACTTCTCCTTGTCTTGGTCACTCGGTGTCTCTGTTTCCATCTTGCATGCTCTGTTGAAGGCTTTTTATAGGTAATTTTTTTTATTAACTGTGAATCTATGATTATGATCGAACCATTGTTTGATTCTGTGAAGCTCTGTGAACTGTGAAGTCAGTGAAGTGTGAAGCTCCGTGAATAATTTTTTATTAACTATGATTGAATTGTTGTTTGTTTCTTCTAGCTTCTAGTTCTAGGTAATTTTTTATTAACTATGTTTAGTCTCTTGTTGAACTGCCAGTGCTGCTACCTCTGTTGCTGTTTCTGTCGTGCCTTACCATCTTGTTACCACTGATTTCATCTGCCCTCATTCTTGTTCTTCTTCAAAATCATGCTAAATTTGTGAGTGTCCGTCCTTTTTGAATATGTTTATAAATAATAAGATTAGACATTGATTTTTCTAATTATGATTTTGGTCTATATTTGATGATGTTCAAATTTCAAGATTTTGTTACTGGCTCCTGAAAGTTGGATTTATTTTTCTAATATTCTTAACATCAGAAAGATTTGGAAGAGTTTGTTACTCTTTATTAAGAATGTGCTGAAACTTTGTTAAAATTTGGCTGAAAATTTTGTTATGAGTTAGATAGTTAGATATATAGATGGGATATGCCAAACTGAAACTTGAAGGTGGAGAATGTTTCGTATGTCCAGTTACTTATAGGGAGTAAAAATGGCATGTTACTTCAGAAACTGTAAACTTTGAAACTGTAAACTGTAAACTCTGAAACTGTGAACTTTGAAACTGTAAACTCTGAAACTGTGAACTCTGAAACTGTAAACTCTGTCTCCCTCTTTTATTTTTCTTTGAACTGATTCAACTGATCCTACTAAACTGAACTGTGAACTTTGGTTAATAATTGTTGTTTACTGATTACTGAACTGATTTTGCTTTGTTTAGTGAACTGGATTTTGTTGTTTATTGAATAATTGTGAATAATTTTGTTTAATTTTGGATGTTGTTTGTTGTGAACTTGAGAGTTGTTGGTTCTGCACTGATTTACAATTTTTTTTAATTCTGATTTTTGCTAATGTAGGTGATGAAGCCGATGATGCAGACTGGAACTTTGTTCGCTCTGTGAGAGTTAAAACATTACATATCAGTTCCCCTATCTTGGCTGCTAAAAGTCCCTATTTCTACGAGGTAGATTTTCTTTTGTCTTGATTAATTTTGCTAAAAATATTTTTAATTGCTTAGAGCTGTTTGTGTTATCTTATATTCCAGGAACCGTGAATTCTTTTTTTTAATCTTTTTTTGTATTTGGGATTCACTATTTTCTCATGTACATCCTTTTTGTTTGCTGGTGAAATTTTCATTTTCAATTTTTTCCGTCCATTCTTTTATAGAACACTTGTTTCTTTTCATGCCATTCTGCATGCTTTTCTGTGCAATGTTGCTTTTCCTTTGAATGTTAACTCATGTTATTTGTGCAGGTATCAAGAGGAGCTTATGACCTTGCCATTAGCTGGTATAGAAGCAGTAATTTCTAGTGATGATCTTCAAGTTGCCATTTTATGTTTGATTGGTTGTTTTGTTATTTGACTTTTGAATTTATATTTGAATGAGATTATAGTTTATGTAGTACTTTTAATTTGAATGATATTTTAAAGTTTACATTAGACTGTAATTATATTTTAATGTTTATTTAAACTAGTGGGAGTATTGGACAATATATTTTGAATTAAACAACTTTAGAAGTTAGAATGCCATTTGCCAAATGGTTTTAACTAGAATTGTTCTTGCAAGTATTTTTGGATATTTATTTTGTTATAAACAATTTATAATTGGCCTTAATATGATTAAGATTTGTGATCTTTTTTTGAAAAAGTCAATATGAGTATTGAGGATGCGTATCAAAATTGCTCTTAATGGTTGGTTTGACCAATAATAAAAATATTGAGTATTTTATTATAAGAGTTCAAAGTAAAATCTCTAACATCTAATTGATATTCTATTGGATAGAGAATGAGATTCTCTCAACGCACAAATACTAGTACTCTATGTACTCCATCATGTTTAAAGAAACATAGAATTTGATTTAGTTGAGTATCATTGTTTGTTAAATATTTGGCCTCATTTTAGAAATGTTGCTAAATTAACAAATTTTTTACCAAATCAATTTTTTATCCATATGAGATATGGAAAAGGCATAAGCTGAAAATCAAGAACATTAAAGTTTGGAGATGTCTTACATGTGTTAAGAGATTACACAATAATGATGTTAGGTCCGATAAATGAGATTTATTGGTTACCCTAAAAAATAATGAGATTATTTTTATCACTCTTCTTATGACAAAGTGTCTGTGATAAGAGGTTAACCTCCTTTTTTTAGAAAAGGGATTCAACCTTAAAGAAAAAGTGAAAGTACAATTACTTTTATTAGAATTGTATACCACTCAATAGAGGATATACTTTCTCCTGAAAGTATAAAAGGTTTGATCGTCAAACTAACTTTTTGAAAAAGTAGCCTATTTGTATCATTATACAATTCTATAAAGATAGATCTAATGGTTGCTTAGATTTTTTATAATCATGTTCAATAAGGATTGTCCTTAAAATAAAATTATGCACTATTGTAGTGGGAGATTTCATGTTTTGAAAAAATGTGATATTTATTATACACTAGATGTATTTTACAAAAAGTCAAGCAAACATGCTCAAGAGCAAAGGTGTTTAAGGTCAAAAGAGTTTTGACAAACACAAATGTGCATTAAAAAATTATATACATGATTGATTGGCTCTAGTGCAAGTGGGAGAAAATTGAGATAATAGTATGTCCAAGATCCAATCTATCATGATTGGCTCTTGTGCAAGTGGGAGATTATTGGGAATAAGCAGTATGACCACAATCCAATCAATCATGTGTCAAATAATTTGTTATTGTTATTATATTAAAATGTTAATATAATAAGATCCTAGATTAAATTTAGAGATTTATTATTGTGATAGTGATCATAATATTGAGAAATAAATCTTTTATAATTTAATCTAAATTGTTCTTGGTCATAGGATTATTAAAAAGGATATTAATAATCCGAAAAGACCAATATATATAATGGTCTTCATTGGATGAAGATTAATAGATCTTATTTATTAAATTATATATATAGATGGTGCATATAGAGAAATGACCATTGAACTGACTCACTTTGAGATTCCTAATGGTTATAATTACCGTATATTTGTCAATAGGATATTCTCAATATGAACATAGTAATAGAGTTTCCTTTAACATGCGACTGTCATAGTAATTAACAATGTATTTATTATACTTTGATTCCGGACACCTAATACCCTAGGGTGCTAGTTTAATGGATATTGGGTATGATTTAAATACTTGTAGAATTAATGTTAGTCAATAAGGAATCCGTCAACTCTCGGTAAAGAGTTTGAGCTCTATAAATGACTGAGATGAATAAAACATTGGCCAAGGAGATTGAATGAATGAAGAAATGAGTTTCTTAGGTCATTCACAGTTCATTATAATAAT